>NW_004447332.1:0-3147 GCF_000243295.1 Trichechus manatus latirostris
GTCTGGGGAAGTTGTTCTCAGGTGTTGCAGTACATCCTGGCTAGAAGGTGTAGAGGTATTCAGTGCCAGGTATTCAGGGAACAGGAAGAGAAAGAAGGTATAGAGTAATGAGAAACTGAGTAATGAAGAAAGAAAAAGAGGGAAAAGAAAACAAAACAAATTAAGAAAAAAAGAACAAGAAAACCGCCCCCCAAAAAACCCACGAGAAAAGAAATGCCCTCAGGGATCCCCCTGCGCGTCTGTGCAAGCCAAGGGTGTAGGTTCCAAGCCCCGCATCACCACCTGGCTGGAACGGGCTCCCAACTCAAGAAAAGGAAAAGAAAACAAACAATTCAAAACAAACAAATCCCTGGGATCCCACCAGCATGGCAGCCCAGACCAGGAAGCAGTTACACACTCTTTCTCACTCCATTTGGTGCTTGGCTGAGTTCTTTATCTCTTCATTTGATGTTTTAAGGTTTCAGGATTGCTGTTTTCTCTGTTTGGCTTATTTTTCCGGATCTTTGCTATGGACGGACGGTGTGGTGCTTCTGCCTAGAGCGCCATTTTGCCAGAATTCCTGAGTTTATATTTTATAAAACTTGTTGACAGTGTTTACTATAAGTGAATATATATATATTCCCTGTGTCCCTGCAGTTTCACTCTTAGCTATGTACCCAACAGAAGTGCATACATATTTTCAATGAATGTCATGCAGTAGAATTGGAATCAGCTAACTTTTTTTTATAAAGGGCCAGTTAGTAGATATTTTAAGTTTTGCAGGCCATTTGATCTATGTTGTAACTACTCAACTCTGCTGTTGTAGTGTGAAAGACAGTGCATGAATGAATGAGTGTGGCTGCATTGCAATAAAACTCTATTTATGGATAGTGAAATTTGAATTTCATATAATTTCCACATCATGAAATATTGTCTTTTGATATTTTTCCCCAATCCTTTAGAAACATGTAATCCATTTTTAGTTTCTAGATGGCAGGCTAGATTTGTCCTGTGGGCTGTAGATATCATTTATGTAAAAGTACAAGAGCAGGCAAAACTAATGTTAGAAGTCAGTTTTATGGTTACTTTTGGTTGGAGTTAGTGACAGGAAGGGAGTAAGAGAGCATTTCTAGGGAGCAGGTAGTGTTTGATAACTTGCTCTGGGTGCTGGTAACACAGGGTGCTCACTTTGTAAAAATTTATTGTGTATATTCTGCTTCAATAAAAAGTTGAAAAAGAAAAGAAAACTGAACTGAGTGTGTGGCTTCTGACTCCAGGTTTAACACCACATGTAGGGTCATAGCCCAGCAGTTCTCACTCTTTATGGCCACTAGTTTCTACTATAAGAATAAGAGTGTTTGGGAGAAAAGTCTTGGCTTGTCTTTCCAACTTCCCCAAAATTACTTCCTTTTATAGAAAGCAAGGCAGTTAACAATTGGTGTGGCACAGGCATCAGCCAACTGAGGTGTGTCCTGAGTGTTAACCCATTAGTTAGTAGACCATGGGAACTGGGTGGTGATCCTCAGGGAGAGCAGGGGCAGTGGAAGGGTATTCAGGACACTGGGAATCAGGCTGTTTACCAGCTGGTACAGCTCCCCCACAGGAACCCTGGTGGTACAGTAGTCAAAGCGCTCAGCTGCTAACTGAAAGGTCGGGTTTAAACCCACCAGCTGCTCCATGGGAGAAAGATGTGGCAGTTTGCTTCCATAAGGATTACAGCCTTGGAAACCCTATGGGGCAGTTCTACTTTGTCGTATAGGGTCACTGTAAGTTGGAATTGATCCTACAGCAATGGGTATAGCAGCCGCACGGTGCATCCTGAATGAAAACCACCTATTCTTACAGGTAGAGGGTGGAAGTTTAATTTCACACAATGGAATGATACGGCTCAAGATACTGGCTTGTAGACAACCAGCTTCTCTCTTTTTTTGCATCCATGAAAACAAGCAGAATACTAACCATCTGAGCACCTAATAACTGCCAGTTGGTCTAATCTTCCTAACAACCCTGTGCAGTAGGCATTATTATTAATTTCATTTTTCAGATGAGAAATACCAAACCTCAGAGAAGTTCAGTGACTTACCACTTGTAAGCAGGGGTGAGGAGAGAGCTAGATTCCAAACTAGACCTGTTTGACTCTAATGGCCACCGTTTCCTCTTCACCATGCTCATCCCAAGCATTTTTCTCTCTAGATCACACTGATCTGACCTCTTGGAAGTGATGACTTGCATGTACTTTTCCCTTATCAACCAGCTTTTGTAGCCTGCCTCTGTTCTGCTTTCCAAAATTATACACATCTTGGTTAGGCCAGGAACTGTTCAGTGAAATAGTTTTAAATCAGAAGCGATCTCTGCCAGGACAAGTCATTTTAAAACAAAATTCAAATAGAAAACTTTATAACATTTTCAAAGAGAAATATGTGGTGCTTTCACCCCAACCTGACATCCCTTCTGAATACTGTTCTTCTCCAGACAACTGGGAATGTGTCTGGTCCAAGGGTTAAACCTTAAAAAAGGATATCTCAAAACTATTACATTCTTGCAAGTGTTAAGTTGCCTTAGGAATGCCTCAAGACTGATTAAAGAAGAGATAACGAGGAATTAATCAACAGATGCTGTAAATCCAGAAGCCATAGGATGGCTAAAACCTCCCCGACATCACCCCACAGAGAGGAATAGTCCTCTATCCAGCATAATAACACCAATTATTTGGTTGTTTGTGCTGAGGAGTTGAAAGCTATCATGCGCTGGGAAAATACTCAGCATGGAGCAGTAATTATAGGATCAGCTGATGATAAACGATGCATTGGCTTGACTGATAATTATATTATTAATTGCAGTAGCACCAAAAACAAATACCTGCTATTAACTATAAATAAGCTGCATTTATGATATTTTCTACTTTTTAAGTTTATTACTTTTTATAATGTGCAATTTCTTTTCTTTCTGTTTCAAGACTTCCCATTTCCCTCAGTCGTGCTAAGCATATTTGTTTATTAAGCTGCAATTAAATCGTTTTGTTGCTTCCTTCCATTCTCAAAAGGGGCCAAGAGCTGTCATGTACTGAGTGTCTTGTGTCAGGCCCTATGGGAAGTGCGTTAGTGTCTTCTCAGGTAAGAAGAAAATATATAAACCACTTGTGATCAGTTGATTCTGACTCATGGCGAC
>NW_004447333.1:0-915 GCF_000243295.1 Trichechus manatus latirostris
CAGAGTAAGAGAGTAGCTTCCAAGCCGCGCAGTACTGCCCAGCTAGAAGGGTCTCCCAAGCCGAGAAAAGAAAAAGAAAACAAACAAACAAATCAAAACAGAAATATCAGAGCAAACAAACAAAAAAGCCCTGGGAGTCCAACCAGCGTGGCGGCACGGGCTGGGAAGCAGTTTCACAGTCGAGTGGTGTTTCGCAGCCTTTCACGAAAATGCAAAGATGGTGCATGGAGCCAGGTATTTGAGCGAAAGGAGGGGGAAGTGGTGAGAGGTAAGGAAGAAATCTAAAGAAGCAGAAAAAAGCAACACCAGGAGCCAACAAATGGCACTCAGGGAGCTGGCCAGTGTGGGCGGGTGGAATCCAAGTGGCACTGGGGGGAAGCTCATGCTTCCCGGCCAGTAGACTGTGGCTGCAGGAAGCAGAGGAGGGTAACTGGGGGTGAAGAAGAGTGCGGGGGTGGGAAAGCCTATATCGTGGGTTACTGTTTGTTCTGTCTCCTGCTGGAAGCTCGGTGAAGCTGCTTTCTCGTACCTCCTGTTGGCTGATCTCTGATAGGAGTCCAAGATGGCAGATCCGTGCTGCGGTAGCTGATAGAGGACCTCTGCATGTATCTCTCCTCGTGCTCTGTTCTCAGTTAGTTTCTTATTCCATTCGGTGCTTGGCTGAGTTCTTTATCTCTTCATTTGACGCTTAGGTTTCAGGATTGACGTGTGACTCTGTTTGATTTAGTTTTTCTGATCTTTGCTGCGGAGAGACGGCGTGATGCTTCTGACTACAGCGCCATGTTGCCTGGAGGTCCCTGGTAAAGTCTTTTAATGAACAAAAGTTTTTTTATTTTTATGAGGTCCCATTTATTTATTTTTTCTTTTGCTGTTTGTGCTTTTGTTATTATATTAGATAATCTGTTGTTAAAAGCT
>NW_004447333.1:2055-3147 GCF_000243295.1 Trichechus manatus latirostris
GTGGATTCAAGTAAAATGAAATCCTTGACAACTTCAATATTTTCTTAATAGCTGTACAGTATGTTTCAGAATAAGGAAGTGTGAGTCCTCCTACTTTGTTCTCTTTCAGCATTGCTTTAGCTATTCAGGTGAGGCATTATTCTTTAGCTTAGGACAGATATAAATATTTTTATGGGAAGAAGTTAAGGACCTAGCGAAAAAGGAGACTTTGAAGATGCTAGAGACAAGGGTAATCAACTGGCAAATGTATGTCAACTTAGAAGAAAGCCTGAGAATATAATATCAAAATCACAGGGAGAAAAGTGTTAGTAGTATTTTTTTCTATATGGTGGTATTATTTTTTAACTTCTAATTTCTTCTTTGTTCTTGTCTCTGTTTTTCCAAATTTTCTATAACAAGCATTGATTAAAAAGTATCATTGGTTAATAGGTCTAAAAATTATTCATATTTAAAAGGAAGGGGGTACTTCCAAATTCATTCTACAAAGTCAGCATAACCCTTATACCAAAACCAAGCAAAGACACCACAAAAAAAGAAAATTACAGACAAATATCTCTCATGACTATAGATGCAAAAATTCTCAGCAAAATTCTAGCCAATACAATTCAGCATCATATAAAAAAAATAATACACTACAACCAAGTAGGATTGATACCAGGTATGCAAGGATGGTTCAACATCAGAAAATTAATCAGTGTAATCCACCACATAAATAAAAGAAAAGAATCATATGATCATCGACGCAGAAAAGCATTTGACAAAGTCCAACACCCATTCCTGATAAAAGCTCTCAATAAAATAGGTCTAGAAGGGAAATTCCTCAACATAATAAAGGGCATCTATGCAAAACCAACAGACAACATCATTCTTAATGGAGAGAGGCTGAAAACATTCCCCTTGAGAACAGGAACAGGAAAAGGATGCCGTTTATCACCACTCCTATTTAACATTGTGCTGGAAGTCCTAATTAGAGCAGTTAGGCAAGAAAAAGAAATAAAGGGCATCCAAACTGGTAACGAAGAAGTTAAAGTGTCCCTACTTGCGGATGATATGATACTATACATAGAAAACCCAAAAGATTCCACAAGAAAA
>NW_004447334.1:0-3146 GCF_000243295.1 Trichechus manatus latirostris
CACATGTTTTTGTAAAATCTCCACAAGTCAGGAGTTTGTTCACAGTAAAAGCTATTGTCTCTTTCACCTTGAACTTCTGCTCCATCATCCTTCAGATTGCGCAACTCCCTAAATGGTCTGTCTGTAAAAAATATATGTTGATATAGATAATATGTCATCATCTTTTTCTGTCATGGTGTATTTTCTTGTCATTCAAAATAAAAATTTTTCATTTTCATGCTCGAGTGTGTATTATTTTAAGAGGGCCTTCCAACTTGTACCAGCTTCAGGCCCAACAGAACCGGCTTGGGAAGAGAGCAAGACTCCCCGAGGACAGTGCCTGTAACAATCCCATGGAACCCTCATGGCCCTAAGGAGTATTTGGGAACAGACCATCTCCACGCCCTGCATAGACCTTATGCACTGGGACATACACTGTCATCACCCTACAACTCCATGTCCCTCGATGTCCATGTATGACCCAGCTTCGGCTATCTCGTTGGGGTCAGCTCTATCTCCAGGTCACAATGTCTTCTTTACACCCTCATTCACTGATTCGTAGCATGGTGAGTAGGAGAGCAAATGAGGCATGGGTTAAGGCTCTGCTCTGAAGATAAATTACAGGTGCCATAGAAATGAGATGTTAATCCTGGGACCTGGGAGACGACCTAGTTTCTAAAATGACTAGGACACACTACTTAATCCTCGTCTTGAGAAACATCTGTTAGTGTCATGTACCCACTACTTAATCCCCCTTTTGAAAAACAGCTGTCATTGTTATGGGCTGATTGCCTGTCTTTGAAATTCAGAGCCCCCACGTAGAGAGATCAGGACTGTCTGCTAGGTTTGAGGTGAAGGGAGGGGACATCATTTGTAACTGAGGCTTTTCCTGAAGAGAAGGAAATATTCCTCAGGCACATATCTATTCTCCCCTTCTTGACTCTGCGGTCGCTGAATGGCCTTTGGAGCATGGGGATGGATTTGTGGCTGCCTGGTCCCTGAGATCCCTTCCCGCTGGAGAAGTAGGGAAGGCAGGCTCTGAGACTGCCCTCAGAGGGATCTCTCACCCAGGTTTGTACGTCCAAAGGAAAGCACAACCTGTCACTCCCACAACTGATTGGATTGAGGGGAGCCTCTTCACCTCCTCCCATGAGGCATGCTGCTGAATATCAAGCCCAGATCCTCCTTGTCAGGTTGGCTGAGCTGCATAGAGAGCGGCCTCTATATCAGCGTATGGATTTCTGGGTGACACAAACAGTTAAGTGCTCGGCTACTAACCGGACCGTTAGCAGTTTGAGTCTACCCAGAGGCACCTCGGGAGAAAGGCCTAGTGATCTGCTTCCGAAAGGCCACAGCCATGAAAACCCTATGGAGTGAAGTTCTGCTCGGACACAACCATGGGGTCACCATGAGCTGGAATTGACTCCACAGCAACTAGTTTCATTACACAAGGGTGCGCCACATAACATCTGTTGGAGCAATGTCCAACTGCATATACGTATGTGATCCGATAAGGTTATAATAGAGTTCAGAAAGCCGAACAGAGAACGGGACACAGAGGATGTACTTTGCCAAGTACTGCACTTCCTATCTGTTTCTCACTAGCTCTCCAGGTCCCACATCAGCCTCAGCCCTGGTGTGGCAAGGGTAAGGGGTCTCAGCACCCATCCTCGGCTGTCTATCCCACCATGCTCGCCTCAGGGGGGCACTGCGCAGATGCCGCTGGGTTGCCTGGGGGGATTGCCTATGACGCCACTGCCCCACTTGGCCAGGGCTCCCTGTGTTTCAGGCCCAGGATCAAGACCTCAGATCCTCCCACGGTGATGGCCACCTGACATAGTGGGATGTGGCGAAGGCGGGAGGAGGAGCAGGAAAAGTGACAAAGGAGAAGGAGGCAGAGGAGAGGGGGTGGGACCGGAAGAGTTTAAGCCCATTATGGGGGATGGGGAAGGCAGGCAGGAAAGAAGGAAGGGAAGACAGCTGGCAGTGAGCCTGCAGGTGGCTGGCTGGTCAGCGAATGCTTGCCATGGCTGGGGTCAGATGTGGCTCTCAGAGACTGAGCAGTGATAACGCAGGACCTGTGACAGCAGAGCCAATCTTTTCTCAAAATCCCTCAGCTTGGAGGCAGCAGCATGAGTCTCGGGCCCACCTGGAGATCGACCTGCATGCCTCTCACCTTTATATAATATGGTGTTCGCACAACATGCAAATCACATGACATCCTACTTCACAGGACGTATCATGGATGTTAAGTGGCACACACCTTTATATATATATATATATATGTATATATATCTTCATAAGGAAAGAGTGTAACCCTAGGCCCTAACTAGGTGACAAGTTTGAGAATCAGAATCTGCGGTGCAATGGATAGCTTTTATATGGCCTTTCTCACCATGGTCTTGTAACTCCCACCAAATGACTGGGTGAGACTATGCAGATAAGGTGCTTGTGGCCCACCAAGGGGATTATACAGCTTGCTAATAATGCAAATAAGGTGCATGAAACCCTACGGAGGGGATTGGTCAGTTTTTACCATCCCATTAGGCTTAAAATGAACCATGCCGGAGATGGAAAGCAGACACCTCACTACCACCAAGAAAGAAGAGCTAAGAGTGGAGTGCATGCTCTGGACCTGGGATCCCTGCACAGAGAACCTCCTAGACCCAGGAGACAGAGAAAGAGAGCTGTAAGATCACAGACGGTGAGAGACAGCAAGCAGCAGCCACAGAGAAATGGTGGCAGCAGAGGCAGAAGAACCAGGAGACTGTCAGGAGACTGTGCAGTGAGCCTCCAGGCCCATGGAGCTATTAAGCTGAGCGCCTCCAGGCAGGAAGCTTGCTGGGGGAACGGTGTACCTCTGGGCACTTACTGGTGGAGTGAAAGAGGTTTGTAACACTTACTTGAGCAGGGTAGAGGCTAGGCCTAGGGACCGAGGGCCAGAGAGAGGTCAGACTGCAGGCATGGCTGAGAAGAGGCTGTCCTGATCGAAGAACTGTGTCCTGAATTGTAACCTGTTATTTCCCTAATAAACCCCATAATTGTAAGTATGCTTTGTGAGTTTTGTGCGGCCATTGCAACAAATTATTGAACCCGGCAGAGAAGTAGAGAGTGTCATGAGAGGGATGACTGGTGTCAGAATTGGTAAAAAAAAAAAAAAAAAAAAA
>NW_004447335.1:0-1162 GCF_000243295.1 Trichechus manatus latirostris
TTCAACCCATAACACAAAGACTATGTGAAAGAAGAAAGAAATAATGCTAGAAAGACGTGTTGGAGCCAGATTAGGAAGACATTGAGTACCAGACTGAAAACTCTGTAGTGATAAATTCAATGAATGTTAATAACGGGACTGGGAGTTAGGAACCCCTTGTTTTAGTCCTAGCTCTGCCATTAGCTATCTGCATGAATTTGAGAAAAACACTTGCCCTCATTGGATCTTTATTTCTTCATCTGTAAAGAGAGGAATTTGTATTAGATGCTGTCTCAGGGTAAACTCAATATGTCTGCTTTTTCTAAGAAAACTTGACATTCAGAATATCATGATTAAAACTTTTACTTCTTGGATATTTGTTCTATTAGCTACAGAGGCTGGGAGAGGATCACCTGTTTAATTCATCATAAAATTCCCTCGCAATTTAGTTTGGAATAATAGGCTCAGTAAATTGTCAATGACAACTCTGCATATAAGAAGAACGTGTGTAAAATGACTGTTATGGATTCTCAGAATTTAATTTACTACTTTGTTGTTGTTAGCTGCCAGACAGTCGGTTCCTACTCATGGCGACCCTTTGTACAACAGAACGAAACACTACCCAGTCCTGTGCCATCCTCATGATGGTTGCTATGCTTGGGTCCATTGTTGCCGCCACTGTGTCAGTCCATCTCACTGAGGGTCTTCCTATGTTAGGGTGTAAATATCCTATTAGAATTACAATTTTACCCCGACTTGTGAGAATACAAGGAGTGCTGATGTTGCAGTGGTTGAGCACTTGGCTGCTAACCAGTGTCCACCTCCTACCCACTCTGTAGGAGAAAGATGTGACAGTCTGCTTCCATAAAGATTCCAGACTTGGATACCCTATGGGGCATTTCTACTCTGTCCTATAGGGTCGCTATGGATCAGAACCATTTTGATGGCAATGGGTTTGGTTATGGGGGCGTGAGAATACAATGCACAATATGCAATTACTCCTTTCTTAAAAGCTGGTGAAGCCTTCAGTCTAGCTGTAAATTAACAGCTAGAAGTATTTTGGCCCATTGTAGAACTTTCACTGGATTCTTTATCCTTAAATAAGTTCCATAAACTGACAGGATTTCCTCTTTTAAGAAAGTAATTTTCAAAAAACTATCTGTTGATATTTTCCAGGAAAAAC
>NW_004447335.1:2096-3095 GCF_000243295.1 Trichechus manatus latirostris
GTGAGAAAACCCATATGGGCTCCTCAGAAATGCATGGGGATTACATTGCAAGGGGAAAGGATCATCCAGCAGCAGGTGAGGGCAACGAGCCAGGGAAATATGAGTATTAGAACTAATGAAATGTATTTGTATTTTCAGATTAATGGGGGTCTGAGAAAATTTGAGATAAATCTATCTATCTATCTATCTGTCTGTCTGTCTGTCTTAGTCATCTAGTGCTGCTATAACAGAAATACCACAAGTGGATGACTTTAACAAAGAGAAATTTATTTCTTCACAATCAGTAGGCTAAAAGTCCAAATTCAGGGCATCAGCTCCAGGGGAAGGCTTTCTCTCTCATGAATGTTCCCCAGGACTAGGAGCTTCTCTGCCCAGGGACCTCGGGTCCAAAGGATGCACTCTGCTCCTGGCACTGCTTTCTTGATGATATGAGGTCCCCCTCTTCTCTCTGCTCACTTCTCTCTTTTATATCTCAAGAGATTGCCTCAGGACACAATCCAATCTTGTAGACTGAGTCCTTCCTCACTAACACAACTGCCGCCCATCCTCCCTCATTAACATCATAGAGGGAGGATTTACAACATACAGGAAAATCACACAATACCAGGAATCATGGCCCAGCCAAACTGATACACACATTTTTTGGGGGACATAATTCAATCCATGACATGCCATCCTTTGGCCCCTAAAAAATCACATCCTTGCAACATGCAAAATATATTCACTCCATCATATCACAGCCAAGGTCTTAACTCTAAGTCCAAAATCCAAAAATTCCTCTTCATCTGTGAAATCTAGACTACAAGTTATCTGTTTCCAAAGGTACAATGGCAGAAAGGGCACAAGCTAGACATTTGCATACAAATGGGAGAAATTGCAGGGAAAGAAGGCATAACAGGCACCAAGCAAGTTAGCAGAACACATTACATTAGCCCTCAAGACTTCGAAAATAATCTTCTGTTCTCTGAGACAATTTACACAATGGCCCTGCCCTCCAGA
>NW_004447336.1:0-985 GCF_000243295.1 Trichechus manatus latirostris
CTCCCCTAAATAGACTCACTATTCTAGTTCTTGTGATAATATTTTAATTACTTTTCTTTATGGTTTAAACTACCTAAATAATACAGCGTTAGTTTGGCACAGGTTTGGAAGTTACACAAATGGGATCATTCAGTCATGTTGTTGCATATAACCAAAGTTCAGTCCTTTTCTGTGATGTATAGTATTCCATCTTCAAATAGCCATAATTCATTTACTAATTTTACTTATTACAGATATTTCAGTTACTTCTAGGTTTTTGTGAAAGTTTTTACTCTAAATAATCTGCTGGGTTTTTTTGTGTGTGGGGTGGGTGCGCTGGTTCATAGAAACATGAATTTTTAAGAATAAAATTCTAGGAATTCTAAGAATTCTGGGATAGAATTACATGGTCATTAAGTATCATGCCTTAAACTTTATAGATAAAACCAAATTATTTTTCCAAAGTGGCATTACCCATTTTAAATTCCCATCCACAGCTATGAGAGTCATGGCATTGTCAGACTTTTAATACATTTGCCAGTAGGCTGGGTGTGTAATAGTGGTTTCAATATGTAATTCCTGATGTACTCTGGATATTGCCAAGGTTGAGTACATTAAATATGTCATGTTTCTTGTCCATTTACTTCTGTGTTTGAAGTCCCCAAACTTGTCCTCTCTTTGGATAGAAATAGAGTGAGGACTCCATTCCTCTTGCTGATCCCACTTCCAGACCTGGAAAAGCAGCCTAGGAAGAACAATACATTCCAATCCCTTTTATCATGAAGAAAAATTAAGTCTTTGGGGTCCTTCAAATGAAATAAAACCCAATTTACACAACCTCTATCCCCTACAAGTGACGTTTTCATATTGTATTCAGGAATCATAAGTACAGACTTTATGCACCCCTACATCTCCTGTAAGAGTTTTTACTTTCCATTTAGTGCAGTTTGTTGTCCCTAATCTCTTCAATGTTACATCTAATTTCATGCCTACTGAACATAAACTG
>NW_004447336.1:2095-3136 GCF_000243295.1 Trichechus manatus latirostris
ATATAGAACACCTAAATTCCCTCTAGTTTGTTAGTATGCAAATACAATTTCCTATATGGACTATGACATGGAAATTAATGCTGAAGTATTATATACTATTCTTGGATTGTCTTGAAAAGAGAAGCAGAACTGATTCCACACTTGACTAAGTGGCACTGACAGACTAAAAAACTCAGGCAAATAAATAAACAAACAAACAAACAACCGTGACAAAACACTATTATATGGAGAGTTGAATAAAATAACAATGTAAATCATTTGGAAAAAAACTAAAACAAAATAATAATAATGAAAGACTCTGGGTTTCTTCTGAGCCAAGTCAATGTCTTTGTTTTTGAAAAACTTTATTGATGAATAGGCCATCATTTATTTAACAAAATCTGGTATGATAGACTTTGAGATTTGAATAGATAAAAAATAATGCTTTCATTAATGCTCAAGAGATAAAAACTAGTAATTGTCACCTAAATAGCTATGAATACAGTGACCCACGTGATTTATTCTCTGAATGGCAACATTTCTGAGACAGAAAATTAACAATATTAATGCAAGGATAAGAGGCACAAACCAGTACTGTCCTGTGTGGATTGGAAATATAGTCACTCCGACAGGAATTACAATAAATGGTAACAGCCATGCTTACATAGAGCTTATCGACACTGAGGAGGTAACTGCAAGGGGCAACATATCCATTGTATGTAGGTCTCCAGAAGGCTCCAACCACGGAGAAACCATTATGAATGGTGCCCTCTGGAGCTGCACAAAGTGGTGGACCTGGTCCTTACTCTGAGCCATGCATTCTTCTAAGGGCTTGATGAATATTAAGTTACTTATTCTTCAAAAACCTTGAAGTAAGTGCTTATTATCCTCATTTTACTGATAAAGAAACAGAGATAGAGAAATTGAATAACCTGCCCAGAAACACACAGCTAAAAACTGGTGGAGCAAAGATAAGAACTCAGGCAGTGTGTTACTATACTCTCTATAATCTACCCTATTAATACTTTTTCTCCAGTATCATTTTTTTTTAATAATCTTTAT
>NW_004447337.1:0-3127 GCF_000243295.1 Trichechus manatus latirostris
CTATGTGTATTTTCACCAAAAACGAAAAGGTTGAGAATTTAGAGGGTTAATATGTTGTGGGGTTGTTAACCAATGTCATAAAACAACATGTGTACTACTATTTCATGAGAAACTATTTGTTCTGTAAGCCTTCACCTGAAGTACAATAAAATATTTAAAAAAAAGACAAGAAAAAAAGAAAATATCTCATTTTCTAGAAAATACCTCATTTTCTAGAAAATACCTCATTTTCTAGAAAATACCTCATTTTCTAGAAAATACCTCATTTTCTAGACATTTAGGAATTCATAGACGCTATTTTCTAAAAAAAAGTCTTCGAATTTCAAAATGAAATCACTGAAAGTTAATTACTATTAAGTATCTACTGTATTTTTTCACAAATAATGTGCCCACATAAATAAAGCACCCACATACATAACACACAGCATAGCACTTTAACAGAAATAATGTGGAGGATGGGTTGCGTCAGTGGCAAAGAAAACGTATAATCCATGCTTTATTTGGGTAAAAATATGATAAGTACATTAATTACTTCATTTTGAAAGGGAATATATGAGAGAACATCATGCTTGATATTATCCCAGTATGGATTCAAAATTAAAATAAAAAAGTTTTACTTTTTATACTTAAAAAAAAAATAACAAAAGAATATACACAAATAAAACAAACAAACAAACTCATTGCCATCAAGTTGATTCTGACTCACAGCAACCCCATGTGTTACAGAGTAGAACAGCTCTATGGGGTTTTCTTGGCTATAATCTCTACAGTAGCAGCTTGCCAGGTCTTTCTTCCACACCACTGCTCAAAGGGTTTGAACCACCATCCTTTATGTTAGTAGTCTGTTGAAAACTGTTTGTGCCACCCAGTGACCTATATACAAATACAAAAAAAAAAAAACCTGTTGCGTTTGTGTGGATTCTGACTCATAGAGACCATATAGGACAAAGTAGAACTGCCCCATAGAGTTTCCGAGGAGCAGCTGTTGGATTCGAACTGCCAGTCTTTTGGTTAGCAGCCATAGCTCTTAACCACTAGCCAACAGGGCTTACAAATAGGCAAATTATAATTCAAAGTGGGCCTAATTAGTCATACTTCAACTCTTCAAATTTCTTCATATTATCTTGTGAGTGTGATGCCTTTTATTTTTTGGTAAGTAAAATATTTGAATGTCAGTTGTGGGTTTCAGTTAATAGGGCTCAGTAAGATACAGTGAAATGCCAATAAAAACCCATCCTCACTATATGAGCACAACTGACCTGTCCATTCATTCATTAATTCTACTCTTAAACATTATTTATTTATCCTATTGTGCGCCAGTTAATGAGAACATAAAACTGAAAAATTGTAGCTCTTTCCTTTTGGGGTCCTGGGTAGTGTGGCTGGTTAAGTGATGGATTGTTAACTGAAAGGTGGGTGGTTCAAACTCACCCAGAGGCGCCTCGAAAGTAAGGCCTGACAAGCTGCTTCCCAAAGGTCACAGTCTTGAAAACCCTATGGAGCAGTTCTACTCTCCCCACATGGGGTCACCATGAGTCAGATTCGACTTGATGGCAATAACAACAGCCCTTTCCTTTAAGAAACTGACATTCTAAATGCATAGTCTATTGACAGCTGTTTTTCTTTGTATAGGGCATTATAATCAGTCATGACAAATCATTGGAAGCCTATTGATTCATTCGATAATTCATTTATTTGACAGAGAGAATATATTAGGTATCTTGCTTCAAAGTGGAGGGGGAAGAACTTTAAACTGGTAAGACAAAAAAGGGATTTTTTGACAGCCCAGTTGAAACACAAATAGGAGAAAATTGGGTTATTTCATTGGCTATGTTTCATTTTCATACGGAAAATAATTGTGTATATTGATGTTGGATGGGCAGAGAGAGGAAAGGCAGCTTGAAATAATTACATGAGCGGGAATAAGTTCAAAAATATTTAACTGGGGTTCTTTCTTGGGTCTATTTAAGTTCTTGTGTCTTCATAAAACTGCTGCCCATTTCATCACTTAAAATACAGGAAATCTCTTTGGAAGTCGGATCTACTGTCGGCTGATTCTGCCAATGATAAGTTGCCTTGCAATAGCATCACAAACAGCCTGTTGAGGTAGCATTCATAATTGGTGGCCTGTTTAGAGTATTTCTCTGTGGGCTGGTGAATCCCTAGTTGGTACCCAGAATGTCAGTTCCATTGCAGTCTTTGATTGGCTCCAGCTGAGGGGATTTAATGGTCAGTGAGGCTCAGGTGGGGTCAGGTATTAGTATATCAGATAATTACTAAATAGAGTCCTCAGATTGGCATGATGAAACAAAGCAATTATCGAAGAATAATTAGTCACAGCATGAGTGAAGTAAATTCACATTTCGCGAAACAGTTTCACTTTAGGCATTTTAACTAATTACAGATAACTCTATAGATACACGTGTCCAAATCACATACTTTCCAGTCTGGCTCCTAATTTATTGCGTGGTGGCCCAGGTTATTCCTCTTCACACACACATGCACAGACGTACACAACATTTCTATAGATATTACTGCGGTCAAAGTCGACAAAAACTTTTCTGATGCTGCTGTTGTTCCCAGATTGCTCTCACTTATTGCTTTTTTATTTTTATGTAGTTCATGCATTTGGTCTATGTGCTCTGTGTTCGTTTTCTTTATCACATCCTTTTTATATTGTATCAACCATGGTCCAGTTGTCCTCCCCATCACTTGACTCTGGTCTGAGACACCCAGCTCCTCAAATGGTCTGCTATGACTCTGTATGGATGGAAGGCCATTAATCCTCTCCCCTAAAGTAAGTGGGGAAAACGTACTTTATGTAAGAGGATCCCTAGAAACACTGAGCCCCAGAAAATGTAGATATGGAAGGAGAAGGATCTCTTTCTATAGTTAATCCTATTTCCCTACTCAAAAATTCTCTCCGTGTTCTCTCTAGCTGAAGGTAAGCCACAACATCAAAACTATGTTTCTGGTTATCCACTTCTTCCAGAAGGGCCGAACAAAGCATCTCAGCATTTTTTTTTTTTTTTTTTTTTAATATTTTATTGTACTTCAGGTGAAGGCTTACAGAACAGATAGTTTCTCATGTAACAGTAACACACATGCTGTTTTATGACATTGGTTA
>NW_004447338.1:0-828 GCF_000243295.1 Trichechus manatus latirostris
ACAAAATTATAGAGATGGAGAATAGATTAGTTGCTAGAATCAGGAATGAGGGAAGTAGAGTGGGAGGCAGGTGTATGTAGGTCTAAAAAAGGAACTCTAATAACCAAGTGACCCTTATGGTAATGGAACTGTTCCGTATCTTGATTCAATCAATGTCAATATCCTTGTTGTGATACTGTACTATAATTTGGCAAAATATTATCACTGGGGATACCTGGATAAAAGGTACAAAGGCTCTCTCTGGGTTATTTCCTACAACTGCATGCATGTACCACATTTTGTTTATCCATTCATCTGTTGATGAGCATTTAGGTTGTTACCACATTTTGGCTACTGTGAATAGTGCTGCAACGAACGTTAGCGTACAAATCTCTGTTTGAGTCTCTGCTTTCAAATCTTCTGAGTATATACCTAACAGTGTAATTCTGCATCATATGCTAGTTCTGTTTTTAGTTTTTTGAGGAACCGTCACACTGTTTTTCACAACGGCTGTACCATTTTGCATTCCCACCAGCAATGAGTAAGGATTCCAATCTCCTCCACAACCTTGCCAATATTTGTTATATTCAGTTTTTTTCTTAAGTTAGCCATCCTAGTGGGAGTGGCAAGATAAATGTATAGAGAACAAAATTTATTAGTGGTTACCAGAGGCTGGAAGGAGAAGAAAAGAGGGGGATAACAGTGATGGAAATACCTCATTAAGGGTAGGGTTGCACAACTGATGATTGTAATTGCTGTCAATAAGTTGTACACCTGTAAAAAGTTCAGTTGGCAAAAGTCGTATGATAGATATGTTTATAACAACGACCAAAAAAAGAGTAGCTGCTG
>NW_004447338.1:2039-3036 GCF_000243295.1 Trichechus manatus latirostris
AAAAAAAAAAAAAACAGATATACAGACAGTATACTGTTTGATTCAATTATATGAATTTATATAATAAGAAAAACTAATATATAAGAAATAAGTCAGATTAATAGTTGCTTCTGATAAGGATATTGACTGGGAGGGGGAAGAGGGAACTCTCTGGGATGATTCAAATGTTCTAAATATTATAGGAATCTGGACTACATGAGTTACATTTATCAAAACTGAACTATTCGCTTAAAATTCATGTATTTTACAGTTCATAAATCATATGTCAATAAAAGTCAAGGTCTGGCAACTCCTTGCTGCTTCCAAACTGTCTCTCCCTCCCCCTGCCACTCAGTCCAGTTCCTCAACTTTGCCTTTGATGTTTAGGGCTCTCTAGGTTGCTATTTTCCATCACTCTAGGGGACTTCTTCAAGGATGAATTAGTACCTCCATTTTACAAAAGGGGAGAAGCTAGACAATAGAATGACTAATTTTTCATATCAGATAGCATTTGCATCCTTGTGCCTCTGAGGATATCTCCTTGTTACCATTGAAAAATGACAAAGTGATAGATTTATTATTCTAAAAAGTTAAAATTTGCATAGTATAAACGAGTACAGAAGCTGTGAAGAGTAAGGAAGGTGAAGATATTCTTACCAGGAACAGAAGAAAAATGGTTGTAACTGAAGTAAATAAGACTCTAAAATTTGAAAAATTATACCCAAGGCTGAGAACAAATAATTAATTTGACAATACAATTTTCTAAGCATCAAGAGTAAGGCGAAATTTGGGAAGACTTTAAGAGAATGAAAAACAAACAAACTAGATGAACTCTAAGACGGTGAAAATCAGTTTGATGGTTGGCCTATCATCAGCAACAGTAGCTGCGTCAAGGGTAAAGAGCAACTTCTTCAGATTTATAAAGGAAAAAATACATTAAAAATTCAAATTCTCTACTAAGTCAAATATTAATATATTTTAGATATTTTCTCTAATAAATATTAGAGAAAAACTTCAG
>NW_004447339.1:0-987 GCF_000243295.1 Trichechus manatus latirostris
GTAGGTAGACTCAACATTGTGAAAATGACAATTCTACCCAAAGCAATTTACAAATACAATGCAATCCTGATCCAAATACCAACAACATTTTTTAAAGAGATGGAAAAAGTAATCATTAACTTTATATGGAAAGGGTAGAAGCCCTGGATAAGTAAAGCACTATTGAAGAAGAAGAATAAAGTAGGAGGACTTGTACTACCTGACCTTAGAAGTTACTATATAGCTAAGGTAGTCAAAACAGCCTGGTACTGGTACAAGGACAGACACAGTGACCAATGGAACAGAATTTAGAACCCAGATGTAAATCCATCCACCTGATCTTTGACAAGGGCCCAAAGACCATCAAATGGGGAAAAGACAGTCGTTTTAGCAAATAGTGCTGGAAAAACTTGATGTCCATCTGCAAAAAAATGAAACTGGACCCATCCCTCACACCATATACAAAAAACTAATTCAAAATGGATCAAAGACCTCAATATAAAGCCAAAAACTGTAAAGTTTATAGAAGAAAAAATAGGATCAACACTAGAGACCCTAATGCACGGCACTAACAGGATACAAATCATAATCAACAACATACAAACTCCAGAAGATAAGCTAGATAACTGGGATATTCTTAAAATTAAACACTTAAGCTCATCAAAAGTCCTCACCAAAAGAGTAGAAAGAGAACCCAGAAACTGGGAAAAAATTTTTGGACATTACACTTCAGACAAAGGTCTAATCTTTAAAATCTACAAGGAAATCTAACACCTTTACAACAGAAAGACAATCCAATTAAAAAAATGCCAAAGGAAATGACCAGACACTTCACCAAAGAAGACATCCAAGTGGCCAACAAATTCATGAGGAAATGCTCGAGATCACTAGCCATTAGATAAATGCAAAGTAAAACCACAATGAGATACCATCTCACCCCCCGGTATTACTGGTATGAATCAAAAAAACTGCAAATAACAAATGTTGGAGAGGCTGCAGGGAGATCAG
>NW_004447339.1:2011-3095 GCF_000243295.1 Trichechus manatus latirostris
TATTCATTCTTCTGGCAGTCCATGGTATATTCAATGTTCTTTGCCAACACTATAATTCAAAGGCATCAATTCTTCTTGG
The DNA here is from genome assembly GCF_000243295.1 of Trichechus manatus latirostris. Lineage (NCBI taxonomy): Eukaryota > Metazoa > Chordata > Mammalia > Sirenia > Trichechidae > Trichechus > Trichechus manatus. Next base: position 2,091 of record NW_004447339.1, read on the forward strand.
GTCTTCCTTATCCACTGTCCAGGTTTTACATGCATATTAGGTGATTGAAAATACCATGGCTTGGGTCAGGCGAACTTTAACCCTTAAAGTGACATCATTGTTTTTTAATACCTTAAAGAGGCCTTTTGCAGCAAGATTTGCCCAGTGCAAAATATCTTTCAATTTCTTAACTGCTGCTTCCATGGGAATTGTTTGTAGATCCAAATAAAATGAAATCCTTGACAACTTCAACATTTGCTCCGTTTATCATGATGTTTCTTATTGGTCCAGTTGTGAGGATTTTTGTTTTCTTTTTGTTGATGTGTAATCCTTACTGAAGGATATAGTCTTTGATCTTCATCAGTAAGTGCTTCAATTCCTCTTCACTTTCAGCTAGCAAAGTTGTGTCATCTGCATATGGCTGGTTGTTAGTGACTCTTCCTCCAAACCTGATGCCCTATTCTTCTTCATATAGTCCAGCTTATTGGATTATTTGCTCAGCATACAGATTTAATAAGTATAGTGAAAACCTTTCTTGGTTTTAGACACAGTATCCCCTTGTTCTGTTGAAATGATTGCCTCATGGTCTAGGTACAGGTTCCACACAAGCACAATTAAGTGTTCTGGAATTCCTATTCTTTGAAATGTTATCCATAATCATTATGTTCACATAGTCGAATGACTTTGCATAGTCAATAAAACATAGGTAAACATCTTTCTGGTATTTTCTGCTTTCAGCGAAGATGCTTCTGACATCAGCAACGATATTCTTTGTTCCATGTCCTCTCCTGAATCTAGCTTGAATTTCTGGCACTTCCCTCTCAATGTCTTGCTGCACCCTTTTTTGAATGACCTTCAGAAAAATTTTATTTAGGTGTGATATGAATGAAATTGCTCAATAATCTATTTATTCTGTTGGAACATCTTTCTTTGGAATAGGCATAAATATAGATCTTTTCTAGGAAGTTGGCCAGGTAGTTGTCTTCCATATTTTTAGAGGAGGTAAATCCAACAGACTGAAAGCAC
>NW_004447340.1:0-748 GCF_000243295.1 Trichechus manatus latirostris
CACAATCATTAGCCATTAGAGAAATGCAGATCAAAACTACAATGAGATATCATCTCACCCCAACAAGGCTAGCATTAATCCAAAAAACACAAAATAACAAATGCTGGAGAGGTTGTGGGGAGAATGGAACAGTTATACACTGTTGGTGGGAGTGTAAAATGGTACAATCACTTTGGAAATTGGTTTGGCGCTTCCTTAAAAAGCTAGAAATAGAAGTACCATACGATCCAGCTATCCCTTGGAATATATCCTAGAGAAACAAGATCCGTCACACGAATAGATATATGCACCTCCATGTTCATCACAGCACTGTTCACAATAGCAAAAAGATGGAAGCAACCTAAGTGCCCATCAATGGATGAATGGATAAACAAACTGTGGTATATCCACACAATGGAATATTACGCAAAGATAAAGAACAATGTTGAAGCTGTGAAGCATCGTATAACTTGGTGGAAGCTGGAACTTATTATGCTGAGTGAATTTGGTCAGTCACAGAAGGACAAATACTGTATAGGACCACTATTATAAGAACTCTACTGTATAGGACCACTATTATAAGAACTCAAGAAGAGGTTTAAACACAGAAGGAAACATTCTTTGATGGTTATGGGGGTGGGGAGGGAGGGTGAGGGTTATTCACTAGCTAGATAGTAGATAAGAATCATCTTAGGTGAAGGGAAGGACAGCACACGCTACACAGAAAGCCAGCACAACTGGACTAAACCAAAGCTAAGAAGTTTCCTCA
>NW_004447340.1:1827-3122 GCF_000243295.1 Trichechus manatus latirostris
GTGGCAGCACTCTCATGCTAAGCTGGCCTGTCACTGCTGTGCCCTGCATTCTATCCTACCAGCCTCTCCTCTAGCCTCCTAGGGTGCATTGTAACAAATAACATTAAACCAGGGATCCATCTAACACTCACAGGCACCCATTACCACACTGGGCAAAATGGGGAATGCAAATAATAAAAGACATGGTCGCTGCCTTCAAGGAACTGATGATTAAGCAGAGGAGAAAAGTCACCTCCTCTGTGATGCCTTACCTGATGCTGCTCTCTTCTCTGCCTCCTTAAGGCTTTGTATACATCAACAGAGCAGCACTTATCACATCTCTGGGTTCTGCAGAGGATTAACATGCTTGGCTGCTAACAGAAATGTTGGCGGTTCGAGTCTACCCAGAGGATCCTGGAAGAAAACCCTGGTGATCTACTTCTAAAAAATCAGTCATTAAAAACCTTATGGAGTCCAACAGTTCTCCTCTGACACGCACAGGGTCACCACGTGTTGAACCGAATTGACTCGACAGCTACTGAAAGAAAGAAAGTGCTTATCACTGTTTCCTCTGATCTTCTGATACATTTGTTTCCCTCAGAAAAGACTGAACACTTCTCGAGGGAAATTATTGCCTTTTTCATCTTTATACCCCCAATGTCTAATCCACCTATGCTGGACTACCTTTTGTTTCTCAAAATGCTGCTCTGTCTTCTACTTCAGGATATTTTTGCATGCTATTCCTTCTACCTGGAACACTAATACCCAATTTGACTTGTGAAGGTCTATTTCATCTTGAAGATTTCAGCTTAAGAGTCATTTTATACAGGAAGCCTTTCCACATGCCAGGTCTGGGTTAACCGGTCCTTCAAAACAATCCATAGCCCACAGTTCTTGCCTTTACCAAACGATATTATAATGACCTGCATGTTTACACAGTTTCCCTGCTCAGGCACACTATATCATAACTTCTTGAAGATGAATACTGTATCTTATTTTACATTGTGTCCAATGTAATGCTGTAATATATTAAGCTCCCGATAGATGTTGAACGAATTAATTAAAGAATTAATGAATGAACAAAGTAGGCACTCAACATGTTGCTGAATACTGAATGAAGACATATGCAAAAATTTAAAACTACAACCAGAGAACAGTAGGTGCTTGTGTGACTGTGAGGGATGGACACGGTGGAATACAGATCACAGCTGCCAAGGGAGTCCAGGTAGAGGGCTGATCACCGAAAAGCAGTAACAGCTGACTATATATGGCATAAAATATACATTGCCTATGATCCCAATAGTTGTTAGTAATAA
>NW_004447341.1:0-692 GCF_000243295.1 Trichechus manatus latirostris
AAGGGTTGAAGAAGTTATCACATTTTGCCTGAGTTTGCAGAATTAAAATAAGCTCAGTTCTTTGGCATTTCTTGTTTGATTGTGAATCTTTTTTATGATCAATTCAATACCACAGTATTTGAGAAAACAGTTATTTAAAATGTCATAAATTGGTTGCCAGGTGTTGGAGAAGATGAGTAGGTAAAGCACAGGACAATTTAAGGGCAGTGAAACTATTCTGGATTACAATATACAGGTGGATACGTGACATTATGCATTTGTCAAAACCCATAGACTGTACAGCACAAAGTGTGAACCCTAGGGTAAACTATGGACTTTAGTTAATAGTAATTTATCAGTATTGGTTAATCAATCATAGCAAATATACCAAACAAATGCAAGACGTTAATCATAAGAGAAACAGTGGGCAGGGGGGAGAGGGGCATATGAGAACTCTGCACTTTCTGTCCAATTATTCTGTAAACCTAAAATTGCTGTATAAAATAAACTAAAAAGAAAAAAAATCATAATTATTCTTTAGAGTATTTTAAGGTGTCATTTAGAGAGTGCCTTCTTCATTGGCTTTAGTCATCAGGCGTGGTTGTATATTTAAATAATAACCAAGTTTGGTATTTGACAGGAATATAAGCAGGAATCTGGAAGCAAGTAAAAAAGATTTCCAGTCAATTTTGATTCCAAGTGACCCTATAGGA
>NW_004447341.1:2053-3113 GCF_000243295.1 Trichechus manatus latirostris
ATCCATACGCCACCAAGGAAGACCATACAACTATAATTCAAATTTAGGCATCAAACACTAATGTCAAAGATGAGGAAATTGAAGATTTTTACCAACTTCTGCAGTCTGAAATTGATCAAACCTGCAATCAAGATACATTGATAATTATTGGCAATTGGAATGTGAAAGTTGGAAACAAGAAGAATAGGTAGCTGGAAAATATGGCTTTCGTGATAGAAACAATGCCGGAGATCAAATGATAGAATTTTACAAGACCAACAAGTTATTCATTGCAAATACCTTTTTTCAACAACATAAATGGTGACTATACACGTGGCCCTCACCAGATGGAATACACAGGAATCAAATCGAATACATCTGTGGAAAGAGACAATGGAGAAGCTCAATATCAGCAGTAAGAACAAGGCCAGGGGCTGACTATGGAACATAGCATCAATTACTTGTATGCAAATTCAAGTAGAGCTGAAGAAAATTAGAGCAAGTCCATGAGAGCCAAAATACGAACTTCAGTATATCCCACCAGAATTTAGAGACCATTTCAAGAATAAATTAGACACACTGAACAGTAACGACCAGCGACAGGATGAGTGGTGGAATGACATCAAGGACGTCATACATCAAGAAAACAAAAGGTCATTAAAAAGACAGAAAATAAAGAAAAACCAAAATAGATGTCAGAAGAGACTCTGAAACTTGCTCTTGAACTTAGAGTAGCTAATGCGAATGGAAGAAAAGATGAAGTAAAAGAGCTGAACAGAAGATTTCAAAGGGTGGCTCGAGAAGACAAAGTAAAGTATTATAATGAAATGTTCAAAGACCTGGAGTTAGAAAACCAAAAGGGAAGAATATACCCAGCAATTCTGAAAATGAAAGAATTGAAGAAAAAATTCAAGCCTCGAGTTGCAATATTGAAGGGAAAATCTTGAAAGACGCAGCAAGAATCAAAAGGAGGTAGAAGGAGTACACAGAGTCACTGTACCAAAGAGAATTGGTCAATGCTCAACCATTTCAGGAGGTAGCATATGACGAAGAACCCATGGTACTTAAAGAAGAGGTCCAC
>NW_004447342.1:0-3027 GCF_000243295.1 Trichechus manatus latirostris
AAAAAGAAGAACAAAGTGGGAGGCCTCACACTACCTAATTTTAGAATTTATTATACTGCCATGGTAGTCAAAACAGCCTGGTACTGGTACAACAACAGATACATATACCAATGGAACAGAACTGAGAATCCAGACATAAATTCATCCACCTATGAGCAGCTGGTATTTGACAAAGGCCCAAAGTCTGTTAATTGGAGAAAAGACAGTCTCTTTAACAAATGGTACCGGCATAACTGGCTATCCATCTGCAAAAAACTGAAATAAGGCCCATACCTCACACCATGCACAAAAACTAACTGAAAATAGATCAAAGACCTAAATATAAAATAAAAAACGGTAAAGATCATGGAAGAAAAAATAGGGACAATGCTAGAAGCCCTAAGACATGGCAAAAACAGAATACGAACCATAAGTAATACGAACCAATGCACAAACACCAGAAGTGAAACGAGATAACTGGGAGCTCCTAAAAATCAAACACTTATACTCATCAAAAGACTTCACCAAAAGAGTAAAAAGACAACTTACAGACTCAGAAAAAAATTTTGGCTATGACAAATCCAATCAGCGTCTAATCCCTAAAATCTACAAGATACTGCAAAACTTCAACAACAAAAAGACAAATAACCCAATTAAAAAAGGGGCAAAGGATATGAACAGGCACTTCGCCAAAGAAGATATTCAGGTGGTTAACAGACATGTGAGCAAATGCCCACGATCATTAGCCATTAGAGAAATGCAAGTCAAAACTACAATAAGATATCATCTCACCCCAACAAGGCTAGCCTCAACCCAAAAAACACAAAATAATAAATATTGGAGAGGTTATGGAGAAACTAAAATACCTATACACTGTTGGCAGGAATGTAAAATGGTGCAACCACTTTGGAAATCAATTCGGCACTTCCTTAAAAAGCTAGAAATAGAAGTACCATACAATCCAGCAATCCTGCTCCTTGGAATATATCCTAGAGAAATAAGAGCCATCACACAAATAGATATATGCACAACCATGTTCATTGCAGCACTGTTTACAGTAGCAAAAAGATGGAAACAACCTAGATGCCCATCCACGGATGAATGAGTAAACAAATTATGGTATATTCACACAACGGAACGTTACTCAACGATAAAGAACAACGATGAAGCCATGAAACGTATTATAACATGGAGGAATCTGGAAGGCATTCTGATGAGTGAATTTAGTCAGTCACAAAAGGACAAATATTGTATAAGACCACTATTATAAGAACTCAAGAAAAGGTTTAAACACAGAAGAAAACATTCTTTGATGGTTACGAGGGTGGGGAAGGAGGGAGAGCATTATTCACTAACTAGATAATAGACAAGAATTATCTTAGGTGAAGGGAAGGACAGCACACAATACAGGGGAAGTCAGCACAACTGGACTAAACCAAAAGCTAAGAAGTTTCCTGAATACTACCAAACACTTTGAGGGACAGAGTAGCAGGGGCCGAGGTCTGGGAACCATGCTTTCAGGGGACATCTAGGTCAACTGGCATAACAAAGTGTATTAAGAGAATGTTCTGTATCCTATTTTGGTGACTGGCATCTGGGGTCTTAAAAGCTAGTGAGCAGCCATCTTAAGATGCATCAGTTGGTCCCAACCCACCTGAATAAAGGAGAATGAAGATCACCAAAGACACAAGGAAAGTATTAGTCCAAGAGACAGAAAGGGCTGCATAAACCAGAGACTGCATCATCCTGGGACCAGAAGAACTAGATGGGGCCTTCTACCATCAGTGACCTCCCAGACAGGGAACACAACAGAGAGTCCCTGATGGGGCAGGAGAAAGATGGGGTGCAGAACTCAAATTTCTAGTAAGAAATTAATGGTCTGACTGAGACTGGAGGTACCCTGGAAAGCATGGCCCCTGGATTCAAATTCACCAGACTTAACTAGTCTGACAGAGACTACAGAAACATCCAAGACTATGGCCCCCAGACACTCTGCTAACTCAGAACTGAAACCTCTCCTGAAGCTCACTTTTCAGACAAATATTAGACAGTAAATAACACGAGTAAGGAATGTGCTTCTTAGTTCAATCAAATATGCGAGACCAAATGTGCAACTCTTGCCCAAAAGCAAGACGTGAAGGTAGGAAGGGACAGGAACTGGATGAATGGAAACAGGAAACCCGGAATGGAAAGGGGTAGAGTGCTGTCACATTGTAGGGATTGCAATCAATGTCACGAAACAATATGTGTATAAATTTTTGAATGAGAAACTAACTTGAGCTATAAACTTTCACCTAAAGCACAATAAAATTTTTAAAAAATGTTGGGAAAAATTTAAATTCAATGAAACCTAAGTACAAGAAACACAAAGAAGACTATAGCAAGACGCATCATAATCAGATTGCTCAAAACCAGTGATAGAAAGAAAATATTAAAAACAAGCAGAGAAAAAGAGACTAGAAATGACAAGATAAGACACATACTGGAGAAAATATTTGTAAATGATTTATATAATAAGGGACTTACACGCAGTATATATAAAGAACTGTCAAAATACAATAACAAAACAAACAACCCAGTTTTATAAATAAGCAAAATGTTTAATGAAACCCTTTACTAAAGTATATATGTGGATGACAAAGAAGCACATGAACAAATGCTTCATTAGTCAATAGGGAATGCAATTTAAAAGCCCAAGATATCACTACACTCCTATTAGAATGGCTAAAATTAAAAAGACTGGCCATACCAAGTGTTGGCAAGGATATGGAATTCTCATAAACTGCTGGTGGAAATATAAAATGGCGCAGCCACTTTGTAAAGCAGTTTGGTATTTTAATTTTTTAGAAATTAGATGTATACATATTAAATGTTCCAGCCACTCCATTCCCAGGTATTTACCCAGGAGAAATGAAAGCTTATGTTCATACAAAGACTTATACAAAAAGTGTTCATAAAAGGCAATAAAAAAACTCCCAACCAAAAAAAGCCCTGGCCCAGATGGCTTCACTGGAGAATTCTACAAAACATTCACAGAAGAGCTTGTAC
>NW_004447343.1:0-815 GCF_000243295.1 Trichechus manatus latirostris
TCGCATGAGACGGTTTACTGTTGCCCTCTGTTTTCCTGAAAGGTGAGAGCTGGTTGAGCATGCAAGCATCCACTCGGTATTGATTTTTTTTTTTTTCGAGATCATGACTTTTCATTTATATTTAGAAGTAGCTCTGCTCGGTTGTGTCTGTGCACCGTCCAGATCTTTTTCTTTCCATGGCCAACCTGCTGAAGGGACACTGTTATATCGAGTGGGACGGCATCCTTAGGAAATCCGAGAGATCTTCGGTTGTGGTTGTTCGGTGCTGTTCAGTCGGTTCCAACTTAGAGCTACCCTACAGGGCAGAGAACTACTCCATAGGGTTTCCAAGGAGCGGCTGGTGGATGTGAATTGCCGACCTTTTGGTTAACAGCCGAGCTCTTAACCACGGCGCCCCCAGTACTCTGACAGCATCCTTAGTAAATCCAAAAGATCTGTAGAAATGTTTAAAAATAAGGAAAAATAAATAAATAACTGCACCGATTTGAAGTCTGGTTGAGGAAAATATTGTCTTAAACGTTTAGTTTCTGGACTGGATGAAATAATCTGCAATACATGTATGCGTATGCGAAGAAAACATTTCATTGAACTCTTAGGGTAGGATCACATCTAAAGCTAAAGTTTTGGAGAACACTATTTTTGAGCACCATCAGCATGCCACGGTCCAGGATTATAATGGCTCCCCAGGCTGATTCTGTCTGACGTTGGCTTTCCTGTCCACCATTTTTCCCACTATTTCCACTAAAAATCGTATGGCACCAGAGGGGCAGCCTTGGAATCACCTGGAAAGTTGTTAAGACTGTAGAAACAGGTCC
>NW_004447343.1:2045-3110 GCF_000243295.1 Trichechus manatus latirostris
TTTTTTCTCTCTCTCTCTCTCTTTTTAGGTAGATTTTGTGGGGACAAATTCCCTGACGTCCTGACCTCTACGGACAGCAGAATGTGGGTGGAGTTCCGTAGCAGCAGTAACTGGGTAGGAAAAGGCTTTGCAGCCGTCTATGAAGGCAAGTCACGCGGAATTTTAGAGATCACTGCAGCTTAGATGTGTTCACAGAAATGTCCTCTCACCTAATTTCATTTGAATAGTATAGCAACCATGTTTTAAAATTATGAAGCTGCATTATGATAGTCACATGGGTGATTTTAATAAGAATACTCAGTAAATTTAAATTGCAAGAACAGTCCCTTTTCTGGTATCAGGGATATAAAAACCCAATCCTGTTGCCGTCAAGTCAATTCCGACACATAGCAACCCTGTAGAACCAAGTAAAACGGCCCCATAGGGTTTCTAAGGAGCAGGTGGTGGATTTGAACTGCTGACCCTTTAGTTAGCAGTTGAGCTCTTAACCGCTGCACCACCAGGGCTCCATCAGTGATACAGTATCATGCAAATGTACTCAAGGATATACAGAGAAGAATAATTCCCAAATGGCACAAGAGTTCTTATATCCTAGTGGTATGTTCACTGTAATATTAACATATTATGAAGAAGTTACGACCTTTCTTTGTATTGATTTTGTTCTCTTTGGTCCCTGTGCTGCTGAAATGTTAAGTTAGGGAGAACTGCACAGAAAGTAATTATGCACATTTCTGGAGCACGCTTTGTCTAAATAAGAGTTGGCGTTCAAGGAAGAATGTATCAGATGCTTTGTTCTATATGTCTCTAAAACAATGAACTGGCATTGTGCTTCCTAGCTCCTTGCTTTGCCAGGTTGTGGGTTGGGAAGACCCCGCCTGCTCCTGCTTCTGCTAGTCCGGGCGTTTAGGTAATTTAGAAGAGAGCAGATTTCTGCTTCCCTTAAACTTCTAAGGAAAGGAAGCATTTCATTTTAAAGATTAACTGTATAGCAGTGAGGAGGATTGTTTGGATGAAGCCACAGATGCTGGCTCCACAGAGGCCCAGCAAGTTCTGTGGAGGGTGAAG
>NW_004447344.1:0-971 GCF_000243295.1 Trichechus manatus latirostris
AGATAAATTTGCCAAAAAGGTCAAATGTATGAACTTCTACAAGATGTCTAGCACACTTAATGATTCATATTAATTATAAGGAGAAATTAAAATTGAGTAGGTTTTATAGCAGCCATAACACTGACATAAAAAGTGACAGAAATCCAGTATCATGTATAAACACACACGCAAATGAATGTACACGATACTATAAGCTCTGAATCTCTATAGAACAAAGGAAAGTCAGTAACACATTCTAATGACTATGTTTGGGTTAAGGAGTCCTGATGGCACAAATGGCTGCTATCCAAAAGACTGGTGGTTTGAACCCAGACAGCGGCTCCATACGAGAAAGGCCTGGCAGTATGCTTCTGTAAAGATTACAACCAAGAAAACCCTACTTGGTTCTACTTTGTCACATGAGATCACTACGAGTTGAAATCAACAGGATGGCACCCGTCGACAACATCATATTTAAGTTTAGAGATAATAGGAGCATTAGTGTTTAACTCCTTTATACTTGGCTGTTTTCTAAATTTTTAAATTTTTAATACGTATCATATTAGAATTACAAGAATCTTATTTTAAAATAAAGATGGCTAAAAAGACTACATTTGATGACTCTAAAGACTTTGTAATTATCTTAAGGTCTAATAATACTTTTGTGATTTTTTGTGTATAGAGGAGTTTCGGTAAATAGGCAACAATAAGATTCCGAAATACAATTTTTATGTTCATACATTTCAAATAACATTAAATAGTTAAAAAACACTCTTGGCTAGAAACATTTTTAAATTCTACAAAAACACAAAACCTTTAAAGATCAAACTGAATCTTACTGATATAATTGAAAAGGGATCTGTAGGAACTACAGCACTAAGAGAGCTGGATGAAAAACTCTCGCTGTTCTTTCTGTTGTGTATATCAAGAAGGATTCAGGGATTTCATTTGTTCAATTTGTCACCAACAATTATAGTCATTTATTCTTTTGC
>NW_004447344.1:2108-3048 GCF_000243295.1 Trichechus manatus latirostris
CACCTCCTTCTACCTGTTTGCACATTTAATAATCATTTCATTAGTTTCTGATAAATCCCTTCAGTGTTCATTCTTCTTCGTTTTTTATAGCCAAGGAAGCTTAGATTACACTCTTATCTGCACCTTGCTGTTTTCATTCTAGAAAATATTTCAACTATTCCAATATTTTATTGTAACAGATAATGAAATAAATGTACTTGTGTATATGTTACTTTATATTTATATATGCATGTCATCAGAACATGTAGCTAGAAGTGAGATTAATGGATCAAGAGGTCAATGTTTTGTTAAATTTATTAGATATTTCAAATTCTTCTCCAGAGGGGTGTGATATTTTAGCCTTCCACCGTGTGCTAAGAGCCTACTTTTCCTTGTACTTCCTAACTCAGGACGTTGTCAAACCTGTCTGTTGTTTCCGAAGTGCTAGATAAAAGGCACATCTGTTTTAATTTGCATTTTACCTCTTACGAATAAGGTTGAAAAATATCTAATTGCATTTGTTTTTCTGTCTCTTAATTTTCTGATGAAGGGCTCTATAAGGGTGAATATCTCCCTAAAGAGAACTTTGGCAGAGCTTCCAGGACCTGCCAAGGGGAACACTGACGTAAAAATCACAGTACACTCAGGAAACTCAAAGCTGTGCCTTTCCGCAAATATTTATCAATTCAAGCCTGTGTTTCCAACTAACGCAGATGACTTTTTATTCATCAGGCTTCCAGGGAAACGGTGTTAGAAGAAGTTGAACACAAGGTCATTGTCCAGTGAAAACTGTAGAAAGAGTGTCTAGGTTTCCTAGGGCTGCCATAACAAAACGTCACAAAGCGGGTGGCTTTAGAGAATAGAAACCTACCGTCTCACAGATCTGGAGACTAGAAATCCAGAGTCATGGCCTTAGCAGTAATATGCTGTCTCTGCAAACTCTAGTGGAAGATCCTTCCTT
>NW_004447345.1:0-3067 GCF_000243295.1 Trichechus manatus latirostris
TGGAAACAAAGAAGAAAATATAGCCTTGGTGATAGAAACAATGCCAGATCACTTGATAGAATTTTACAAGAACAATGACTTATTCATTGCAAATACCTTTTTCCAACAACATAAACAGCAACTATACACCTGGACCTCACTGGATGGAAACACAGGAATCCAATACACTTCATCTGTGTAAAGAGATGATGGAAAAGCTCAATATCAGTCAGAAAATGTCAGGGGCTGATTGTGGAACACATCATTAATTGCTTATATGCAAGTTCAAGTGGAAGCTGAAGAAAATTAAAACAAGTCCACGAGAATCAAAATATGACCTTAAGTACATCACACCTGAATTAGGAGACCATCTCAAAAATAGATTTCACACATTGAACAATAATGACCGAAGACTGGATGAGTTGTTGGATGACATCAAGAACATCATACATGAAGAAGGCAAAAGGTCATTAAAAAGACAGGAAAGAAAGAACAAAATGGATGTCAGAAGAGTCTCTGAAACTTGTTCTTGAATGTAGAGTAGCTAAAGCAAATGGAAGAAATGATGAAGTGAAAAAGCTGAACAAAATATTTCAAAAGGAGAAGACAAAGTGAAATATTACAATGAAATGTGCAAAGATCTGGGATTAGAAAACCAAAAGGGAAGAACATGCTTGGCATTTCTCAAGTTGAAAGAACTGAAGAAAAAATCCAAGCCTTGAGTTGCAATTTTGAAGGAGCCCATGGGCAAAATATTGAGTGACACAGGAAGCATCAACACCACACATACAAAAAAAATACTACAAAATGACAGCAGTAAACTCATACCTATCAATAATTACACTGAACATAAATGGCCTAAATGTACCAGTAAAGAGACAGAGAGTGGCAGAATGGATTTAAAAAAAAAACGAAAACAAAAACGTGATTCATCTATATGCTGTCTGTAAGAGACACATCTTAGACACAAAGACATAAACAAACTGAAACTAAAAGAATGGAAAAAAAAATTTACCAAGCAAACAATAACGATAAAAGAGCAGGAGTTCCAACATTAATCTCTGATAAAATAGACTTTAAAGCAAATTTCACCCTAAAGGATAAGGAAGGACACTATATCATGATTAAAGGGTCAATACACCAGGAGGATATAACCATAATAAATATATACACACCTAATGACAGGGCTCAAAAATACATTAAACAAACTCTAACAGCATTTAAAAGAGAAATAGACAGTTCCAGTATAATAGTAGAAGACTTCAAGATAGCACTTGCAGTGAAGGATAGAACATATAGAAAGAAACTCAATAAAGATACAGAAGATCTAAATGCTACAATCAATCAACTCAACCTTATAGACATATACAGAACACTCCACCCAACAGCAGCTAAGTGTACCTTCCAACACAAATGGACCATTCTCCAGAATAGACCACATTTTAAGCTACAAAGCAATCCTCAACAAAATCCAAAACACTGAAATAATACAAAGCATTTTCTCTGATCATAATGCCATAAAAGTAGAAATCAGTAACAGAAAAAGCAAGGAAACAATAAAATAAAATACATGGAAACTGAACCATACCTTGCTTAAAAACTAAGGGGTAATAGAAGAAAGCAAGGAAAAATTGTTTTTAAAAAATCATATAACCAAATGAGAATGAAAACATATCTTACCAAAACCTTGTGACACAATAAAAGCAGTGCATAGAGGTCATATTACAGTAATAAGCATAAACATCGAAAAAGAAGAAAGAGCCAAAATCAAGACATTAAACCTCCATCTAGAACAAATAGAAGGAGAGCAGCAAAAGAAGCCCTCAGTCCCCAGAAGAAAGGAAATAATAAAGATTAAAGCAGAAATAAACGAAATAGAGAATAGAAAAATAGAAAGAATCAATAAGACCAAAAGTTGGTTCTTTAAAAAGCTTGACAAAATTGACAATCCATAGGCCAAACTGACAAAAGAAAAACAGGAGAGGAAGCAAATAACCCAAATAAGATATGAGACAGTGATATCACAACAGATCCAACTGAAATAAAAAGGATCATAACAGAACTCCATGAAAAATTCTACTCCAACAAATTTGGAAATCTCGAGGAAATGGACAAATTTCTAGAAACATGCTATCTACCTAAACTAACACAAGCAGAGGTAGAAAAACTAAACAGCATTTAACAAAAGAAGAGATTGAAGAGGTAATTAAAAAAAACTCTCAAAAACAACAAAAAAGTCCTGGCCTGAATGGCTTCACTAGAGGATTCTACCAAACTTTCAGAGAAGAGCTCCCACCAATACTACTCAAACTATTTCAGAGTATAGAAAAGGAAGGGATACTTCTGAATTCACTCTACGAAACCAGCGTAAGCCTGATACAGAAGCTCGGCAAAGACACCCCAAAAAAAGAAAACTACAGACCAATATCTCTTATGAATCTAGATGCAAAAATTCTTAACAAAACTCTAGCCAATAGAATTCAACAGCATATCAAAAGAAAAAAAATACATCATTACCAAGTGTGATTCATGCCAGGTATGCAGGGATGCTTCAACGTTAGAAAATCAATGTAATCCACCACACAAATATAACTATAGAAAAGAATCACATGATTGTATCAATCGATACAGAAAAGGCATTTGAGAAACTTCAACACCGATTCCTGATAAAAACTCTCAGCAAAACAGAAATAGAGGGGAAATTCCTTGACATAATCAAGTACATTTATACAAAACAAATAGACAACATCATCCTAAATGGAGAGAGACTGAAAGCATTTCCTTTGAGAAAGGAAATCAGACAAAGATGCCTTTTATCACCACTCTTATTTAACATACTGTTGGAGGTTCTCGCTAGAGCAGTCAGGCAAGAAAAAGAAATAAAGGGCATCCAAATTGGTAAGGAAGAGGTAAAACTATCCCTATTCACAGACTATAATGATCTTATGCACAGAAAACCCCAAAGAATCCACAAGAAAGGTACTAGAACTAATAGAAGTTTTCAGCAAAGTAGTAGGATACAAGATTAAAGTACAAAAATCAGTTGGATTTCTATACACCAACAAAGAGAACTTCAAAAAGGAAATCA
>NW_004447346.1:0-831 GCF_000243295.1 Trichechus manatus latirostris
TAAGAAGAAACAAACGTGTATCCTTGTCAGGGAGAGCCCCAGGTCCTGTCAGCTCTGGGGTCTTGATTAACTCTTCTTAAAGGCACATCCTTGACAGCCCCTCTCCTGCACTCACGGGCTCGGACTATTAGGGCAATTATAGGGAACAGAGGGAATAATAAGAACTACTATTTGCAGGTGCTTAATAACCTGAAAAGTATTTCTATACACATTAGTTCCTGTATCATCACAACCACTAGAAAGAAGGGGTAGGATATGCGTATTTCTCCTACACTCACCTCTGTCAGTTACAGGTCTACTGCCCAATGGATGGGGAGGGGCTTGGCCACCATGGAAACCCCAGGTCTACTTCCTTCAAAATGTGCTCACGCATATTTCACTCCTCTACACTGTCTTCCAATACTCTGTACAAATCTGTACATATTCTCTACATGTATTTGTATGTATTCTGTAGAAATGTAGGAAATGTTTATAGATGCTCTACGAAATACACATTCTATAGTCTAGAAATCAAAAGACATATTGCATTGGGCAAATCTACAAAAGACCTCTTTAAAGCGTTAAAAAGCAAAGATGTCACTTTGAGGACTTGTGCGCCTAACCCAAGCCATGGTCTTTCCAATTGCCTCATATGCGTATGACAGCTGGACAATGAATAAGAAAGACCAAAGAAGAATTGATGCCTTTGAATTACAGTGTTAGTGAAGAATACTGAGTATACCATAGACAGCCCAAAAGAACAAACAAATCTGTCTTGGAAGAAGTACAGCCAGAATGCTCCTTAGAAGCGAGGATTGCGAGACTTGGACTCTCGTCCTTTGGACGTGTTAT
>NW_004447346.1:2313-3103 GCF_000243295.1 Trichechus manatus latirostris
ATCCAAAAACACTTTAAGACAGAGCACTGAATTGCTCAAAAATAATTTGTAATATAGTATGCATACTGAATTCTTAAAACGACTTTGATAGGTCCTTCTGGGATTCAGCAAACAATTCATCTTCTCCCATGCCTTTCAGGATGAAGGAAAAGGCATCCCTGTGTCCCAGCAGTATCCACACCATCACCACCCCCGCGCCTCCATGGCATTTCTGAGGAGGCCATTGCTGCGGGGCCTTGGCCTCGTCTTCAGGGGAGGAAACACTAAACCCACCAACGTAGTTCTTGCTGGAGCTTGCGCTGTTTGTTTGTTACATATGTGCCACTTATAATGGGAGTTTGTCAGCTTTTTGTTTGAACATGACACAATGGGAAAAACCCCTAAGGGTTAATTATTAATCTCAAAATGAAATCTGAAACAGATAATGAGCAGGTCTTGAGTAATTATGAAAGACACCCAGGAGCATCAGTCAAAATGAGGACAGAGGAGAGTCTTCACTATGAGATGCTTTAGTCTCAAGCCCAACTGCATTACCAAAAAAAACCCCAAAACCAAACCCGTTGCCATCAAGTTGATTCTGACTCATAGCGACCCTATAGGACAGAGTAGAACTGCCCCATATGGTTTCCAAGGAGCGGTTGGTGGATTCGAACTGCAGACCTTTTGGTTAGCAGCCGTAGCTTACCACAGCTCTTAACCACTGCGCCACCAGAGCTCCAACTGCATTCCATTAGCCACTAAGTGGCAGGGAGAGAGAGGGCATTGCTAAGAGCATGGATGTTAGAGCCAG
>NW_004447347.1:0-3097 GCF_000243295.1 Trichechus manatus latirostris
CACCATTTTGCGGGGGGTGATGTCTGGTGCTGGGTGGCCCCGGAAGCACCGAGTCCGAGCTTATTGTCTCTTTCTGGCCAGGGTTTCCCTTCCGTAGGCCTTTACGGGCCTCCCCGGTGCAGGCGAAGGGCGAGGCCTCAAGCTCCGGCCAGCAGACAGGAGAGGAGGAGGACGAAGAGAAGACGGCCGTGTGCACAGGTGAGATCTCGGGGAGTTGGAGGGACAGTCATTCCCAGGCGCCCTCATCCATAGGGACTTCCTGTCTGTTTTCTGCTGGGCCACGACGCACGGCCTTCCCGAGGCTGTCCCAGGGCAGGGCAGCCAGTGTCCGTCCTCTGTAGAGTGGGGCTCTCTCTTCCGGGACCCCCAGGTGCTTGCCCTTTCTTATTTCCTGGAACCAGTCCCCCTCTTAGCTAGTTCTCCCCACATCTCTGGGTCTCTTACGAAAGCCTCCCACATTGGACACCCTCTTTCCCCAGAAGCTGTGGAGGTGGGGAAGGAGGCCCTGGCCCCTGCCACCCTTGAGGATGTGAAGCCCTTCAGAACCATGGCCGGCAGAGACCCAGGGGGCTCCCTGCAGTGTGAACAGCCAGCCTCCAGCAGCCAGAGCTCAAAACAGACCTATGACGACGGGCCACCCCAGCCTCTAGAGCAGGGTCAGCAGAAGACAGCTCCACCAACCACAAGCCTTCCAGAAACGGAAGAGGACAACGTCCCCGAGAAGCCCAGCGAGGAGGAAGAATGTGCCACTGAGGCTGCTGAGAGCAGGGAGGATGGACTGGCTGCCGACGAGGGACTGGCCGCCGAGGGTGAAGGCAGCAAGAACACGTACAAGTGCGAGGAGTGTGGCAAGGGCTTCGGCCGGAGCTCCCACCTCATCCAGCACCAGATCGTCCACACGGGCGAGAAGCCCTACACCTGCCCTTCCTGCTGGAAGAATTTCAGCCACCACTCGACGCTTATCCAGCACCAGCGCATCCACACCGGTGAGAAGCCCTATGTGTGTGACCGCTGTGACAAGCGTTTCACCCGCCGCTCAGACCTGCTCACCCACCAGGGCACCCACACGGGCGCCAAGCCCCACAAGTGTCCCGTCTGCAGCAAGTGCTTCACGCAGAGCTCGGCCCTGGTCACCCACCAGCATATCCACACAGGCGTCAAGCCCTACCCCTGCTCCGTGTGTGGCAAGTGCTTCAGCGACCGTTCCAACCTCATCGCCCACAACCGTATCCACACCGGCGAGCGGCCCTACCACTGCCTGGAGTGTGGCAAGAGCTTCAGCCACAGCTCCCACCTCACCGCCCACCTTCGCACCCACCGCGGCATCCGGCCCTACTCGTGCCCGCTGTGCGGCAAGTGCTTCACCCGCCACTCGACGCTCATCCAGCACCAGCGCATCCACACTGGTGAGAAACCCTATGAGTGTGACCGCTGTGCCAAGTGCTTCACCCGCCGCTCGGACCTCGTCACCCACCAGAGCATCCACACTGGCGACAAGCCCCACAAGTGCCCTGACTGCAGCAAGTCCTTCACGCAGAGATCGGCCCTGGTCACCCACCAGCGCACGCACAACGGCGACAAGCCCTTCCCGTGCCCCGAGTGCGGCAAGTGCTTCAGCCACCGCTCCATCCTCATCGCCCACAACCGCACGCACACCGGCGAGAAGCCCTACCACTGCCTCGACTGCGGCAAGAGCTTCAGCCACAGCTCGCACCTCACCTCCCACCAGCGCACCCACCGCGGCATCCGGCCCTACTCCTGCACAGTGTGCAGCAAGAGCTTCAGCCGCCGCTCCAACCTGCTGCGGCACGAGAAGATCCACAGCACCGGGCCCAAGGCTCTGGCCGTGGTGGTACAGGAGGCAGAGACGGAGCCTGTGGCAGCACCTTCACTGGAACCCACCTAGGAGGCTGGAGAGGGGCCAGGGCCCTGAAGAAGAGCCAGGGCGGCAGCCGAAGGAAAAGGAGGGTGTGGGCAGGGAGTCCGGGAGGTGGCTGGCGTGTACCGGGGCATGTCAACGCGGAAGGGGCTGCGGCCTGAGCGGCCAGCACTGCAGCTGCAAGTTAAATGCCTTGTAATTCAGGCGATGGCCCGCTGCTCTGTGTGCTTCTATGGCGGGCCCCCGAGCGTGGCGGTGCGTGCCTGGCTGTGCCTTCACGCAGGCCCCCTTTGATCATTGCTTTTCAGGTGGTACCCCCACTCCCAACCTTTTTTGTCGTTGTTGTTAAATTGTACTTTAGATGAAGGTTTACAGAAAAAACTAGCTTCTCATTAAACAGTTAGTATACGTATTATCGTAGGACATGTCAGTACTGTTTCTTCTTGGCCTTGGATTCCCCATTACCAACTTCCCTGTCCTCCCCTGCTTTCTAGTCTTGTCCCTGGGCTCGTGTGCCCCTTAGTCACATTTTGTTTTATGGGCCTGTCTAATCTTTGGCTGAAGGGTGAACCTCGGGAGTGACTTCATTACGGAGCTGAAAGGGTGTCCAGGGGCCCTACTCTAGGGGTTTCTCCAGTCCCTGTCAGGTCAGTAAGTCTGGTCTTTTTTTGTGAGTTAGAATTTTGTTCTACATTTATCTGCAGCTCTGTCTGGGATCCTCTGTTGTGATCCCTGTCAAGAGTAAGAAGTGGTGGTAGCTGGGCACCATCTAGTTGTACTGGAGTCAGTCTGTCCACTCCCAGTCTTGACCACATTTGTACCCGTCTGCCAAAGCCCGTTCCAGAGCCTAGTGGTCAAGTCCACCGGCAGAGACTTCCAGGCCCAAAAGCAGCCCAGCAGGGTTGAGAATTGTTGATTCAAGTAGGGCCATCTGGGCTGCCTTTCTCATTATCTGGAACCATTGCCTGGAGCCCAGGCTCTTCCGTGGCTCTGCTTCTTGGACCCAGGAGGTAGGGAGGCACCAACTTGAACATTCATGCTTGAGGTTACCTCCCACCCTCTCCTCTCTGGCTGCCAGACTCCGAGGACTGAGTTTTGTGGGTGGTGATATTCCATCTGCATCCACAGGGGCCGGGCCACAATGCAGTGAGGAGTCCCCACTTCTCAGAGCTGCTGTCCCTCGTGGTCCATCCTGGGCCACTGCCAGCTTCCTCCAGT
>NW_004447348.1:0-3004 GCF_000243295.1 Trichechus manatus latirostris
GGATAGTCCTTGAGAGTTCATGTCCTAGATTGGTATCTGGCTGGTATGATCCTGCATCCTAGATTCAGTCTGTGAGCTGAAGTTGTTTGTTCTCAGATTGAAGGACTCCCTTTAATAATTCCTATAAGTTTGGTTTGGTTTTTACATATTCCCTGAATTTCTGTTTATCTGGAAATGTCCTAATTTCACCATCGTATTTGAACGAGAGTTTTGCAGGATATATTATTCTTGGCTAGCAATCTTTTTCTTTAAAGGTTTTATATACGTCATCCCATTGCCTTCTTGCCTGCATGGTTTCTGCTGAATAATCTGAGCTTAGTCTTATTGTTTCTCCTCTGTGTGTGACTTCTTGTTTTTCGTGAGCTGCTCTCAGGATCTTCGTTTGTCTTTGGTTTTGGCGAGTGTGATTATGCTATGCTTTGGTGATTTTCTTTTGGGGTCTATCCTATATGGGGTTTGTCGAGCTTGGATGGCCAGCTTTTCGTCTTTCATGATATTGGGGAAGTTTTCTGTCAGTAATTCTTCAATGATCCTCTCTGTGTTTTCTATTTTCTCTGCCTGTTCTGGAACTCTGATCGCTCCCAGAGTTTTGCTTTTGATTGTATCCCACATAATTGTCAGGGTTTCTTTATTGTTCTTCCTTCTTTTTTCTGATTTTCTGTCAAACAGTGTTGTATCCACGTGTTTGTCTTCAATTTCGCTGATCCTGTCTTCCATTTCTGACACTGTCCATTTCTGACATCTTGTTTACTTTTTGGATTTCTAATTGTTGTTTTTGTATGATTTCTAGTTTTGAATTTATTAAGTATTTTGTTCTTGTATTATTTTCTTGAATTCTTCCATTTTTTGTCTTTATTTTCCATGAATTTGTCTATTTTTTCCTCATTTTTGTCTTTTTTTTGCTTCAACTCTTGGATAATTCTGAATATTAGAGATTTGAATTCCTCATCAGTTAGATATAGTGCCTTTTCATCTCCTGGAAGGTCATCTGGTGTTTTGTTTTGGACGCCTACTCTAACCATCCTGTCTTGTTTTTGTAAATGATTTAATATTGTCTACTGTCTTTGGGGTATTTAGTGGTTATTTTCCTCATTTTTTGATTGTAGATTTGTTTGTTTTGTCCTGCTTTTTTGTTTTATTTGTTTATGTCTGAGCAGGTGGACTATGCATCATTTGTTGTTTGCTTGTCTGTGGGCATGGTACTTTTCACCTCCTTCTCCACTGGGCAGGGTCAATCACTCAGGTTGGTAGAGCAGGGCAGGTCCAGCTGAATGGGAGTTGCTTGGATAGGTTTTTTGTGGCATGTACCAGGGCTGACAGTGTGGACCGGGAATCAGTGCAGGGCAGGTTCCAGTAGGCAGTGACTGTGTTGCTTGGGAGTTTGATGTTCAGCACACGGTGCAGTTAGGCAAGAAGGAGGGGGTAGATTGTGGTGTGTGGAGCTAAGATGGGTATTGGAAAGATGAAAGAGAAGAGAGAGGAACAGGAGCCAAAGACATGCACACAAACAAAAAAAGAGTGCTAGGGGAGCTTGCTATTGTAGAGATGAGAGACTGAGAAATGGGGAAAAACAAGAATGAAAAAAAAGTATAAGGGGAAAAGAAAAAAATGAATAAATTGAGAAACTGGAAATGAAGAAAGACAAAAAGGGAATAAAAGAGAGAAGAAGTCTAAAAAGAAATAAAAAAAAAAAAAAAACAAGAAAAAAGAAATGCACCCGGGATGTCCCTGTGCATCTGTGCAGAGTAAGGAAGAACGAATATATCTGTATTGGTAGAAGTACAGCCAGAATGCTCCTTAGAAGTGAGAATGGAGAGACTTCCTCTTACATACTTTGGCTTTGAACATGTTATCAGGAGGGACCAGTCACTGGAGAAGGACATCATTCTTGGTAAAGTAGAGGACAAACAGAAAAGAGGAAGACCCTCAATGAGATGGATTGATACAGTGGTTTTTTAGGGGGCCTTTCTTGTTCTTTTTATTTTTAATTTGTTTTGTTTTTTTTAAATCTTTTTCCCTTTTTGTCTTTCTTCATTGCTCAGTTTCTTGTCTCTCTATATCTTCCTTCTCTTTCTGTTGCCTGAATACCTGGCATTGTATACCTCTACGCCTTATAGCCAGGCTGTACTGCAACACCTAACAGCGAATTCCCCAGACCTCATAGCTGCACCAGTGGGATCCCTGGGAACTCTGCAGTTCTTTAACCTTTCTGATTTTTATTTATTCATTCTTTTCTTTTCTTCCTCTTCCTCTATCTGTTTTTCTCCATTTCATAGTCTCTCATCTCTCCACTCCAACGGCAAGCTCCCCTAGCATTATTTTCTGTTTGTTTGTATGTTTTTGGCTCCTGTTCCACTCTCACCTCTCCCATATCCATCTTAGCTCAACACATAACAATCTCCCCGCTGCATCGTGCATACCTGCACAGTGCGCTTGACATCACACCACCAAGCAGCACAGGTATGGCCTACTGGAATCTGCCCTGCACTGATTACCAACCCGCTCTGGTGGCTGTAGTAAGTGCCACAAACAACCCATCGAGTAACTCCTCTTCAGCTAGTCCTGCCCTGCCATACCATATCTGAGTGACTGAACCTGCCAATTGGAGAAGGAGGCAAAAAGTATTGGGCCCACAGATGAGCAAACAACAAAGAACACACAGTCTGCCTGCTCAGACAAAGTCAAATTAAAAAAAAAAAGTACAAAAGAAAGAAATCTACAATAAATAAACGAGAAAAATAACTACTGAATGCCTCGAAGACGGCAGACAATATCAAAACATGTACAAAAACAGGACAGGATGGTTCCAGTAGGCATCCAAAATAAAACACCAGATGACTCTCCTGTGAAAGAAAATGCACTAGAACTACCTCACAGGGAATTCAAAGCTCTAATACTCAGAATTCTCCAAGAACTGAGGCAAAAAGCTTACAAACATGAGTTAAAAATTGACAAATTCATGGAAACTACAGACAAAAAATTGGAAGAATTCAGGAAAATAATG
>NW_004447349.1:0-927 GCF_000243295.1 Trichechus manatus latirostris
TAAGTCACTGCACTCAAATCCACACACTTTCAAGAATTGTTATAGCTAAGATTTTAGACACAATAGAATACAGCTATATCCCTCTTTTGGGCACAGAGAAAGAAAGAATGATATGCTGTTTAACATAATTATCAGATATGCGTTTTAAAAGTCACATGAAATTAATTTGTAAAGATTTGATGGAGTACCTATTTCCCTACATTTGGAGATAACCTTCTATCTATCAAGGTAAAATAATTACTTGAATATTTTCTCAGTAACTACAAATCCTCCATTCAATGTTAGTGAATACAAACAGGAATTTTTTATATTATACGAATTTTTAATTTCAGATGCTCAGACATCCGAAACCACCACCAAAATCTCACACACACACACACATTTTTTCACATATAGTTACTCCAAAAACCCTCTTTAGATGAACTAATGAGTACTTTTTAAATAAAACTCTCAGTCAGTAAACAGGTATTCAAGATGAGAAAAGTTATTTCTGTGACCCATAAAAATCCATTGCCATCAAGTCAATTCCGATTCATAGCGACCCTATAGGACAGAGTAGAACGGCCCCATAGAATTTCCAAGGAGCGCCTGGTGGATTTGAACTGCGACAGTGAGGAAAAACTCAGCATTAGATTTGAAGGACTAAGTGTCCTTAATGTGCTAACTTTTGGCCTACTGACCTTGGGCAAGATGCTTATATTGTCTAAGGCTTACTTTATTAATTTTTAAAATAGTAATCCTAATAACTATACACTGGAATAGTGCATATAATAGTGCAATCACTCACAAACAGCACAAATCATTGTGGAATTGACTCAGAGATGTCAAGTAAGAGTAATAAAACAAGCACACAAACAATCCTACCATTATATTATTTATACAAAATGTGTAAAGATACATTTTCAATGGACTAGGTCTTGAAATTGC
>NW_004447349.1:1554-3062 GCF_000243295.1 Trichechus manatus latirostris
ACCCAACAGCAACTGAATTACAATTTTTAGCTCTTGTCACTAACATACACATTATCTATATCATATTTATAAAAATATATCTGAGAAATACCCATTTATTTATTCCTTGTGAAATTTATTATCTTCAGTCAATTGTGTGATGGGCATTTTGCTTTAGGTGTTGATTACGATCCTGAAAGGAAGGTGTACTTTGTAAGTGAGAAATGTTAATATATCCCAGTTTTCTAAAAATTAAAATATCAGGACTATGCTCTTCAAATGGCCATGGTAGATTTTCCAAAGTCACAAAGCCAGTTAGAAGAAGAGCCAGGACAAGAACTGAAGGTTTCAGACTTCCAGCTTCATGCTCTTTCAAGTAGAATCTATTTGTATAAGTGTAAAAAAATGTTTCCGTTTCCAAAATAAATTGCTTATTGGGTAAGATTTTTATGGATGAGGTTCTCAATGTGGGAGACACCTGCATTTTAAAATGACTTTTCCTGAATGCTACAAATCAGGAAGAACGATAATTTACTAGTACACATATGTTAACTGATTTTATTCTGTTTGGAACTGTTTTCATTCTTTTCAGACACTATTGCTTTCCAAATATCTCCCTAACATTTTGTTGTTAAATATCTTTATTTGTAAATATCTTTATTCAGATTTCTCAGTCATATTCCAAGTCTTTTCTTTTCTTTTGCACAAAAGATTAAGAAGGCAAAAACTCTATGATGCCGTTTTAAAGTGAGATCCAATTGTCTTAAAAACTATGTCTGTCTATTTAACAAATTATTTAGGTGTCACCGTAAACCCCTTGAGGGGAAGTACTATGTCATGTTCACCATTGTACCTCAGCATCTGGCATAAAGCCTGTCATAGAGTCAAAATTCATTTGTTGAATGAATGAATGAAGCAGTCTTATATGGGAAGCAAATGGGACCACAGGGCAAACATTATCATCCCAGTTTCATTGATAGAGAAACCAAGATTCAGAGAAGCCAAGAGATTTGCCCATGTTTTTATACCTATAGTAATATGTGAGGAAATTCCTGGTGGAATGCCTGTGTGTCTATTAATGTTTCTCCTGCACATCATGCATTCTCCTGCTAATGAGAGTAACAGGTATTGGCATTCCCCAATAATCATCCCACTTAGAGTTTCAGATTTCTCCTGAGTAACCATTAATTTGTGCTTTGATCCCTGAATAACTATAGGTTTCTTGTTATAAAACTAAGTCACCTAGAAACAGAAAAGAACTTCAGTATATGACGGTAGATTATTCTGCTAAGGAAATCTGTTATTTAATTCTAATGCTCACTAACGGGGGAAAGACTTTAAAACTATGGATAGGGAAAGACGGGGAGAGTTGCACATAAACGTTCTGTTTGGCCATTTGATACAAGGGACCACAGACAATTCTTTTACGGTGTAAAAAGGTTTTCGAAGAGGAAAGTTGGGTACATGCAGTTGAATATATAGCATTTATAAATTTCAGGATAATGTGGACTATCTCCACACCCTTCACC
>NW_004447350.1:0-453 GCF_000243295.1 Trichechus manatus latirostris
CCCACTGTGCTAGTCTGGCTGGCAGGGCACCTCCTCTCTGTATCTCTTCCTGTTCACTGCTGTCATTCAGTTCTTTTTCCAGTTGGTGTTTGATCTAATTTAATATCTTTTCATTTGATGCTCAGAATTCCAGGGTTGTCATCTGTATCTGTTACACTTTGTTTCTCAGGTCTTTGCTGTAAAGGGGCGATGTGATGCATCTGACTAAACTGTCATCTTGAATTGTTATCTCTAACCACTATTTCTTAAACCCTTCTATTGTCAAACACTTTACACACAGTAGCTCCAGTCTTTACAATAACCTTACATGGTAGGTATTATTATTACAATTTTGCATATAAGTCCACATAGTTGAAAAATTGTGGAGACAGAATTCAAACTCAGGTCTCTCTTCCCAGAGCCCAAGCTCTTTCTATGAAGTCTGAGCTTCACTTTTGAGACTTGATCCTGAAG
>NW_004447350.1:1714-3087 GCF_000243295.1 Trichechus manatus latirostris
TTGTATAGGTCATTCATGTTCACCACCATCATTCTAATCTTTCATCATAGAACTGAAAGTCTGAAAATGTCATCATTGTATGTCAAGAACTTCAAAGGCACAGATTTCTACAATTTGACACCACAGTTCTGAGACAGTGAAATACCCTTTATAAAGAAATATACTGTATTATAACCCTTGTACTGTGGGCATCTGTAACTCAAAAGGCTTGAATTACCCTTTGGGAATCTAAAACACTATTCTTCACTCAAGCCTCCTCTTTGAAACCTGGGAAATACCCTTCAACTAGATAACCTGCCCTCTCTATTTGCAAGAAGTCCAGGAGAAAACAGTAGAAAATTAATTAAGTTCAGCCAAGAGAAAGGAAAATTGCTTTTTCAGTGGAAGACATGGCTATTGAAAATTCTACAATAAGACAGTTACTCAAAATCTTGTGAGATGTATTTCCCAAAGGAAAGATCTTTCCACTATGGGTCCTGAGTGGTCTGCAGCATCAAGTATATGCTGACAAATATAATTTGGAGATGCCATTCATTATAAGACATTCTAATTTCAAATATGCTAAAATGCAAAAAAAAAGTGTGTCTTAGAATCAAGTAAATATCATACATGAGAGAAACAGGAGAGATGGGAAATGAGAGAAGAGGAGGGATGGAGACAGGAGAGGTAGAAAGTGAAGGAAAAGGGAGGAGAAGGATAGAGAAAGGAAGGGAGGAGAGGGGAAGAGAAGGGAGGGGAGAGTGTGATCTGCTCACTTTCCTGATGGGCATGGTCATCTAGCTGGTTTAAGTTGGTGTCTTCTTCTGCCATTCTGGGGTATCCCAGGCCAATGGTCCTCAGCATCATTTTTTTCCTCCCTATATTGCAATCAGAACCCTGGTGGCACAGTGGTGAAGAGCTCTGCTACTAACTAAAAGGTCGGCAGTTCGAATCCACCAGCCGCTCCTTGGAAACTCTCTTGGGTGGTTCTACTCTGTCCTAAAGGGTCACTATGAGTTGCAATCGACTCAGTGGCAATGGGTTTGATTTTGGAGTCACTGAATGATGTTCCCACGAAAGACATACTCTTTTGTGCATTCCGAGATTATTCATTCAACACAATACCTTCTATTTGCTGGGCATACAGCACTGAACAATACACAGTCTCTGGCCCCATGTTGCTTATTCTAGAGAGAAGAGATGGAAAATAAGGCAGTAAACAAGCAAATATATAATATGACAGATGGTAATAAATGCTACAGAAAAAAGTAAAGCAGGTTAAGAGGGTTAAAAGAGTAGTTTTTCTATTTTACTGGGGGAGGGAGTGGGGATTGGTCAAATAAGATTTCATTAATAAGAAGATTTTTTTGAGCAGAAACCTAAAGGAAGTGATG
>NW_004447351.1:0-1311 GCF_000243295.1 Trichechus manatus latirostris
GCTGTCATACATTAAGTGGAAGGGCAGGTTATAAAACACCATCTACTCTCTAATTATGTTGGTCTTACCTCTTACCATCATTTTCCTTGTTCTCTGTGCTCCTGCCACAGAGTCTTTCTATCCATTCCTCATACACTGGGGCAGTTTCTGATTGGCTTAACCAATATGCACTTCAAGCTACTTCTTCCTAACATCATCCAACTAGAAGTGGCCTAAGATACTTTCGCTTTTCTAATTCAGGAGTCACGCTCCCCACCCATCTCTCCCTCATTCTACCCCACCTCAAACCCTTCATTCTTCCTCCAGTCCAATGGAAGTCAGAACTGAAGCTTCAGCAGACATTCTGTTACCATAAAGGAAAACCCTCAAGAGCAGCGGTGTGCTGTTAAATGCTTAACAATAGGTTTTCCCGGGGGGGAAAAAAGCTCTGATATGTAGCATTTGCTAATTTACATTGTGTAAATACTCTTGCAATGGTCTCTTTCAAGATACCATTGTGATGTCATTGAACACCAAGGTGGGAAGAGTTGTGAAGTAGCACACTATTATGTAGTGTTTTCAGCATATAGATACAATAGACACAACCTCAAGTACATACATAACAAAGAAACGTAGTAAAATAACTAGGAAGTGATGAGTTTTGAGTAGTTATTACCTTTGTGTTTAGGATTCTTTAATTGTTTATGTAATTTAATTTTTAAAATTGGTTGCGTTTACCAACCAGCTTGTAAATTCCTGAAAATTTAACAACTGGCTCTCATGAGCCAGGTCCAGCACATCGAGTTCTCTGATCTTGATTTCAAAACGTCATTCCTCACAAAAAAAGCAGACTTCTTTGAGACCTGAATGACTCCAAGTCTATAATAGGGAAAACATGAGTTGAACCTGGAATATCTGCTTGTGCCAGAAAGTAAGAACATGCTCAATGAATGATAAAGACATGGCAAAGAGACACAGGACCCAGCTTGAAGGGGTCCTCACTGGTCAAATGAAGGATAATTTGAACAACAAAATAATAAATGATAGTAATGGATTATAACCATTGAATAAAATAGAAATTCTTGAGTCCATATTAATATACACAAATAGGGGGGGAAAGAAAGCTTTTTCTTAAGGTGACACCAAACAAATGTGGATGAAATGGTGGAAATGATGGCAACTATAATAGAAGTAGTTGATCAGATGAGAGTCATCAATGGATGCTAAGG
Organism: Trichechus manatus latirostris; assembly: GCF_000243295.1. Taxonomy (NCBI): domain Eukaryota; kingdom Metazoa; phylum Chordata; class Mammalia; order Sirenia; family Trichechidae; genus Trichechus; species Trichechus manatus. The sequence continues at coordinate 1,209 of NW_004447351.1, forward strand.
TTGGCCAGGGGAAATTTTGAGGAGGAACAGAATATCACTATAATCTCAGAATATTTCCCTGCAGAATACTAACAAATTACTATGGAAAAAGTGGTGAATTTAC
>NW_004447351.1:2128-3046 GCF_000243295.1 Trichechus manatus latirostris
ACTGTCACTTTACATCATTACATAACTGCCAAACCACTGAGAATCATGGCCCAGCCAAGTTGGCACATAACCTTAATCATCATAGCCAGCATCACTCTTGCCTTGCACCTCAGCATTTGTTACTGCCAGACTTAGGTGGTTAATGCACAAAATAGATAGTAGATTTTTTACTATTTTTGTAAATGCAAAATGTCAAATAATGAGATAGTCAATAAGTGAGGTGTAGATGCATATATATATATATATATATATATGGAGCTCTGGTGGCACAATGGTTAAAGCACTCTAAAGTGCTCAGCTGCTAACTGAAAGGTCAGTGGTTGGAACACACGAACTGCTCTGTGGTGGAAAGATGTGGCAGTCTGCTTCCGTAAAGAGTTATAGCCTGGGAAACTCTATGAGGCAGTTCCTATGAGGCATTTCTACCCTGTCCTACAGGGTCATTATGAGTCAGAATCTACTCGACAACAATGAGTGTAGAGAAAGAAAGAGAGACAGAGAGAGAGAGAAAGGAAGAGGGAGGAAAATAAGGAAGGAGAGAAGAAAAGAGATAATGAGAGAGAGAAAAAAATTAAACTAACAAAATTTAAAAGTCCAAAAATGTTTATAATTGGGGAATCAAACTGATGGTGTTATGGCAGTTCTTTGTAATCATTTTGCAACTTTTTCATAAATCTGAAATGTTTTTAAAATAAATTATTACAGGTAACATTCCTAAAATATTTGATGAGTGGAATAACATTAATTTTTTTCAAACAATCTACTGTGGCTTATTTCTTTAATAACTTCATTTTGGTTGAACGTACTTTATATGTAGTGCAATAGATCTCAAACTTTCCATCTCAAGGATTATATACACTCTTAAAAATTATCAAGGACAGAGTTCCAGCAAAATGGTGCTCTAGGCAGAAGCACCAC
>NW_004447352.1:0-826 GCF_000243295.1 Trichechus manatus latirostris
TTGTACTGAGGAAAGGAAAACCATCCCCATCATTAAGCTTGACACCTTTTTAAGGTCCTTCGAGTACCCAGAAGTCACCATGTTCTGCCTCATCTTTTTCCAATTAAACCTGCTTTTCCTTGGACACCAGTAAGCAAGATAAACATGAAACTGACTCCAGTTCCATTTTATTCTGCTCCGGCTTCGTCTATTAGTGAAGAATACAGTTTAAGCCTTGCAATAGTTTGACAATATTAGCCCTAATAGGCACTGGCTTTTATCAGCTTACATACAGCCGTGCTTCTATAGGGGAAGAAAAATTACGCTCTGAATTCTAAACCAACATACAAGCAAATATGTGAATAACAAAACTTTTGAAAAGTTGGGGGATACCTGTTATTTCAAGAACATTGCATGACACTAGAAAGCATGAAGAGATGCTGATTTAGAACTGAGACTGATGAATTGAGTGCTCATGCTGAATTGGGAATTTGCTTTAGACTCTCTATGTAGAATGAATTATAGCATTTTGTCCCAAGACTGCAGTCAGTCCCAGTTAGAAGGCGTTTAGACTATGCAAACCTAATGTAATCTGTGGCAGAAAGTGCAAGACTGTAAAATACCCCTGCCTTTGAAAAGGGCTGAGAATGACAATTCGGAACTGCTCCTCCAGAGCTGTCAGCTCCCATCCTATACAAGCATATGTCCTTTGCAGAGACGTCAATTCTGCCATTTATTGCCCAACTCTAGGTTTCAGGGTGACAGGTCACATGTGCTTCAACACTTAAGTAAATAAACAATATTGGGCTCAAAAGCCAATCCAACCAACGCACTATTACAAACCATC
>NW_004447352.1:2146-3089 GCF_000243295.1 Trichechus manatus latirostris
GAACCCAGGAGCTCCAGACTTGGATGGAGAAGAGCCAGGTGTGAGCCCAGCTTTACCTGCCCACAGGGCAGGGCAAGGCTCAAAAAAGATAATGAAGACTAAGGAGCATTCTAAGTTGAAAAGCGGTACAAAAGCACAGGGCATTATTATATTTAAAAAAATCACAAAAACAGCTTTCAAAATCTGGTGTTGTTTCCTCCTTCTCCTTCTCCCACGTTCCACAGGCTAACCGCCTGCATTACTAGAAGTCACCTTGCTTAATCAAATGTAAGTGCTCAGCCTCTATTTCACTGAAGGCTCTGTAGCTGTAACCAAATGTGATAAATTGGGACACAGACGAATCAAGCCTGAGATGAATTTTCTCCTTTCCGAAATAATCCCCTTCCTCCCCCAGTGCCCCAGGGCCCCAAACGGCTCCTATAAGACCTTATAACCTACTGTCCACCTCTTGTTCTGCTCACCCTGGCTGAGGTACTTCCTTAAAATGTGCCATATTACCTAAATCTGTCCACGGGGGAGTCCTGTCCTTAACACTTGTTTCCAGCGCTCAGAGATCAGGGCCCCAGAGGAAGCGACACTTCCCTGGAGATTCTCCAGAAGACCTCTGTTTCTTTCTCCTGGACCACCCACAGAAATGGCTACTACCTACTCCCATCACCAGGCTGGTGACTCCCGCCTTGCCAGCCAGCGCCAGTGCAAACTTCTCCTTCACTCTAGTTGAAAATTTCCAACAGGTTGGAGAGGATTTCTCCTTGACTGTGTGCCTCTCATGCCATTTACCACGTCCAAACCCAACCGCCTTTTCTTCCAGATCAGCTCACCCTCCTTTGTTCTGTTCTTTCTCAGTGTTTCTGCCATTCTCCCATCACTAGCTGTTTAAAACCTCAGAACCATTTTTGATTCATCTCCTCCCTGATACCTTATCAAACTAAATATCCAGTCG
>NW_004447353.1:0-3086 GCF_000243295.1 Trichechus manatus latirostris
GGGACCTCTGCATGTATCTCTCCTCACTCGCTGTTCTCTGTCAGTTTCTTATTCTATTCGGTGCTTGGCTGAATTCTTTATCTCTTCGTTTGATGTTTAGGGTTTCAGGATTGATGTTTGTCTCTGTTAGACTTAGTTTTTCTGATCTTTTCTGCGGAGGGACAGCGTGGTGCTTCTGTCTATAAAACCATGTTGCCCAGAAGTGAATCAGGATGGTTTTAAGGAGCTTTCTCTTTGATCTCCATTTCCTCTAGACCTTGAAAATGACTTCTCCATCCAAGTTCTATGAGGAAACAAACATGTGACACTGATTGAACAGAGGTACTTTTGCCCAGAAGGCCACTTCCAAGAGTTTCTCTTTTTTCTTAAGTAGAGGGACCCACTCCTCTTCTTCTGTTATTTTTAATGGCATTAAACCTATTTCTGATACATTTTTTGTAGTGATATGAGGCAAAGAGCAAGAAAATATAAATGGCAGGCAGCCTCTTATCAATGTGAGCAGACAAAACAAGCATTAATTACACAATCTTGGAGCCTTCTTGTTCACCCTACAAATTTCCTAGTGTCACAGGCTAGGGGTGAAGTCCTGGATGTGCTGTGTATGGATCACAGTGTAGGCTCTGAAGTATGCAGGTCTCCTTATGAGCTGGGTGACCTAGGGCAGGTCCCTTACACTGTATAGGGTCAGTATTCTCTTCTGTGAAATGGGGATAAAATAGCACCTCTAGCTTTATCCCGGGAACCAGAATGATCTCAAAGAACAGACAATGAGCTCCCTTCTCACCCTCCTATAGCTCCATCCTCCACCTCAACCCAGAAAGTGTCTTAGGCAGCATTGATTAACCCTTGGAACAGGGATTTCTGCTGAGTAGAGGGAGTCCCTAAGAAGGAGCCTGGTGTCCCCTTACATGGGAAACCCGTGGCCACTCGGGGTCAAGCACAAGCATTTTCAGCTCTCTGTCCATGCCACACTCTGACTGGGTCTGTGGGGAAAAATAAACACTTGGAGAGTCGAGCTGCTCCATGGGAGCATAGACAAGACCCAGGACCCTGGAGGGCAATGGCTGCTTGGGCCGGTGGTGCTGGGCCTGGGGCAGCCTCCTAGACATTCCTGCATCCAACTGTCTGGAGGCAACAGGACCCCCAAGGCACCAGGACCAGACACTTTCCCCCACACCTGGGAAGCCGCCGGACCCTCCTACCTCTTCACTCCCTACACCTGTGCCTTCAACTGCCCCTACTTACTGCCTTACTCTGGGTGTCTTCCTTGTCCTTTGCACCTCCTCTTTGGCCACACGCGCACATTCACTGAAGCTCTCCTGTCTACATTCACCCATACCTGGGCCTTCTTGTGGTCTGTCCCTCCTTCTCACTCCCTACACTCTCTTCATTTACCATGACTGGACTGCCTCCTGGCCCTGCCAAACTCATCATTACCCACACCTGGTGGTGTTGTTCTGGCCCTGCCCATCTTCTCTGTCCTTATACAAGGTCTGCCCACTTGTTCCTCCCACCTCCTCAGTCACCACAGAAGTGCTGCCTCCTGTCCCCTCCTGTCTCCTTTTTATCTACATTGGGGAGTCCTCTGGGCCACTCCCGTGTACTCATCTCCCATAAGCTGCCCATCTCTTGATCTTTCCAAACTCTCACTCCCCACACCTGGGCTGTTTCCTCCTCCTCCCCTCCTCCTCCTTTCCCACCCCTGGCATTTATCATGAAGTCAGGCACTCAGGCAGATACTTGTACATGTCTGCTCACAACAGCACTATTCACATTAGTGAAAAGAACTCAAATGTCCATCAACAAATTAATGGATAAACAAAATGTGTTAAATACATACAGTGGGATAACATTCAGCCGTAAAAAGGGGTTAGATATTGACACATAGTACACCTTGGATAAACCTCAAAAACATTGGGAACAAAAGGCGATGTATTGCATGATTCCATTTATATGAAAAATCCAAAGTAGGTAAATCTATAGACACCGAAAACATATTTGTGAATGCCAGGGGCTATGGAGAGAGGGTACTGGAGAGTGATTGCTTCATGGTTACAGGGTTTCTGTTTGGGGTAATGAAAATGCTCTGGAACCAGATAATGGTGATGGCTGAACAACATTGTGAAAACATATAAAACCACTGAACTATACACTTTAAAATGAACAAAATGTGAAACTTTACCTTTGGTCAAACCTAAAGCTTAAAATTAACTAAATGATAAAGTAACTGTTGAATAAGGAAAAAAAAAAAAAAACTGCCAAAAAAAAAAAATGCCTTCTCAGGTAAGGGACAGGAAGGCTCTGGGACAGAGCTAATGCCTGCTTTGGCTCAGGACCTGATGCTGGAGGAGGTGTTGAGGCTGGCTCTGCCTCAAGAGCGGGTTCCAGAAGCAATGCTTGAAGTGGATCTGGAGCAGGTTCGGGGGGAGGGGGGCAGGCTGGATATGGATCTGGAGCAGATTCCAGAGGCAACACTCGATATGGACCTGGAGAGAGTTCTGGAGGTGAATCTTCATGTAGATCTGGAGTGGGTTCTGGAGGCAATGCTCAACATGGATTTGGAGTGTGTTCCGGAGGCAATTCTCAACTTGGATCTGGAGCAGGTTCCAGAGGCGATGCTCAAGGTGTATCTGGAGTGGGTTCTGGAGGTGAACCTTCATGTGGATCTGGAGCATGTTCTGTAGGTGATGCTCAATATGAATCTGGAACATTTTCTGGAGGTGACGCTCGAAATGGATGCGGAGCATGTTCCAGAGGTGACATTCAGTGTGGATCTAGAGTGGGTTCTGGAGTCCATGATTGATGTGGATCTACAGTGGATTCTAGAGGGGATGCTCAAGGTAGATCTGGAGTGGTTTCTGGAGGTAACACTCAATGTGGGTCTGGAGCAGGTTCCAGAGGTAAATCTTCACATGGATCTAAAGTGGGTTCTGCAGGTGAATCTTTATGTGGTTCTGGAGTGGGTTCCAGTAGCGATGTTCAGTGTGGATCTGGAGTGGGTTCTGGAGGTGAATTTTCATGTGGATCTGGAAAGTCTTTTAGAGGCAACTCTCGACATGGATCTGGAACCAGTTCTGGAGGTGAAT
>NW_004447354.1:0-3083 GCF_000243295.1 Trichechus manatus latirostris
GTTAGATGCCATCAAGTCAGTTCCGACTCATAGCGACCCTATGTACAACAGAACAAAACACTGCCTGGTCCTGTGCCATCCTCACAATCGTTATGCTTGAGTCCATTGTTGCAGCCATTGTCTCAGTCCATCTCATTGAAGGTCTTCCTCTTTTTTGCTGACCCTTTATTTTACCAAACATGATGTCCTTCTCCAGGGACTGGTCCCTCCTGATAACATGTCCATAGTATGTGAGACAAAGTCTTGCCATCCTTGCTTCTAAGGAGCATTCTGGCTGTGCTTCTTCCAAGACAGATTTGTTCGTTCTTCTGGCAGTCCATGGTATATTCAATATTCTTCGCCAACACCATAATTCAGAGGCATCAATTCTTCTTCAGTCTTCTGTATTCATTGCCCAGCTTTCACATGCATATGAGGTGATTATAAACACCATGGCATGGATCAGGTGCACCTTAGCCCTTAAAGTGACATCTTTGCTTTTTAACACTTTAAAGAGGTCTCTTACAGCAGATTTGCCCAATGCAATGGGTTGTTTGACTTCTGACTGCTGCTCTCATGAGCACTGAGAGCTTTCAGTAGATTGTGCCAAATAGTCCATTGTCCCTCCCAATAGTGCACCTCCCTACAGGAAGATTATTCTTTCTCTCCAAGGTGAATTCAGGTATGGCCCATGACTTGCTTTGGCCAATGGAATGAGGGCGGAAGTGATATGTGTCACTCCTAAGCAGAAGCTTCAAGAGAGCAAAGCTGTGCTTTGCCTTGATCTCTTTCTCCTTGGCCAAGAGATCACCCACGTTCTACACCAGGGCTTCCCCCTCAGCCTAGATCCCAGAGTGAATGCAATGAGTACCAACCCACAGGTATGTGGCATGAGCAAGAACTAAACCTTTACTGTTGAAAACAAAACCACTGAGATTTGGGAAAGGCTAATTGTTTTTTGTTGTTTTGTTTTGTTTTTGGTGAAAATACACACCCCAAAATATACACCAATTGAACAATTTCTACATGTACAATTCAGTGGCATTGGTTACATTCTTCAACTTGTACAACCATTCTTGCTATCTTTTCCCAGATTATTCCACCACCATTAACATAACTCACTGCCCTCTAAGCTCATCTAAACTTTCGAGTTGCTTTTGTCAATTTGATCACATATAGACAGATAATTCTTTAAAAGAGCACAATACTCAAGGCAAACATTCTTTACTAATTAAGCTAAATTATTGTTTGGTTTAAAGATGATTTCAGGGGATAGTTTCAGTTTAAGGTTTAAAGCTTATCTCAGGGGGTCATCCAGCCTCAGTGACTCCAGTAAGTCTGGATTCCATGAGAATTTGAAATTCTCCTCCATGTTCCCCTTTCGATCACTAGAAGAGGGCTATTTGTTAGTGCAGCATAATTGACCTTATTCTCACTGTTACAATGCTCTTAAGAGATATTTTAGGATGCTGCCAGGATGAGACCCAGAGCACATGGCAGACCCAAGCAGCACCCAAAGCCTCTTCCCAGAATCCAGGCAACCCAAAAATACAAAAATGAAGGGTGAGATTGTGAGTAGACATACCATAAGATTTTGGAGCTATCTAGCAAGAGAGGAAATAATTAGCCTTACCTGGCGATTAAGGAGACAGTGTACGATGAAGAGCAAAACTCCCTGCAGGACATTGATGATGGTGAATATGTAGTTAATGACTAATTCAGCCGTCTTCCCTACTGCTTCAAACATAAAAAAACCAAGGCCCCAAGAGCAGCCCAGGATAAATAGCTGAGCAATAGCTTTGAATGTCATGACTCTGGGGGGAAAAAAACCAGTAATAATAACCACCATGTATCAGGCACTCAAGTTCTTGGGTGGTGTAAACTGTTAATCACTCTGCTACTAACCAAAAGGTTGGTGGTTTGAACCTACTTAGAGGTGCCTCAGAAGAAAGGTCTGGTAATCTACTTCTGAAAGGTCACAGCCACTAAAAACCCTATGGAGCACAGTGTTACTCTGACACACATGCGGTCAACATGAGTCAGAATCAACTGGATGGCAACTTTAAAAAAATTTTTTTATTTATTACATTTAGAATATATCTATATATTCTTCTTATTCTATTTTGTATAGTATATAAAATTAATATTATTTTATATTATATAGTATGTAACAGAAATATTTATATGTAAATAAAGTAACATATTATTATAACAAGATTTCCAACTCATAACAACCCTATAAGACAGAGAAGAACTGCCCTATAGGGTTTCCAAGGAGTGGCTGGTGGATTCGAACTGCCCATCTTTTGGTTAGTAGTCACACGCTTAACCACTGCACCATAGATGGTCACCATGAGTCAGAAGTGACTTGATGGCCATGGGATAACAAGATTTAAATATAATGCAAGCATTTTAAACATGATATAAATATTTATATCAATATATGTGTTGTTGTTGTTGTTAGTTACTATCAAGTCAATTCCAACACCTGGTGACCTCATGTAAGCAGAGTGTCACTGCCCCATAGGGTCTTCAAGACTGTGATCTTTCAGAAGCAGGCTTATCTTCTGTGATGCCTCTGGGTGGTTTGGAACTGCCAACTTTTGGTTACTAGCTGTCTTAGTTATCTAGTGCTGCTGTAACAGAAATACACAAGTTGATGAATTCAACAAACAGAAGTTTATTCTCACAGTCTAGGAGGCTAGAAGTCCAAATTCAGGGTGCTAGCTCCAGGGGAAGGCTTTCTTTCTCTGTCATCTCTGGGGAAGTTCCTTGTTATCAACCTTCCCTTTGTCTAGGAGCTTCTCAGCAGAGGAACCCTGGGTCCAAAGGACGCACTGTGATCCTGGTTCTTCATTCTTGGTGGTAGGAGGTCCATCTGTCTCTACTTGCTTCTCTCTTTTATATCTCAAAAGAGATTTACTCAAGATACAACCTGATCTTGTAGATTAAATCCTTCCTCATTAACAGAACTTCCTCTACTCTTACCTCATTGACATCATAGAGGTAGTGTTATGGATAGAATTGTGTCCCCCAAAAACGTGTGTCAACTTGGCTAGGCCATGATTCCCAGTATTGTGTAATTGTCCACCATTTTGTCATCT
>NW_004447355.1:0-1022 GCF_000243295.1 Trichechus manatus latirostris
TAGACAAGTGAGTACTTCCAGCACTGCATCCGTTTGTTGAAACATATCAGTTGGTATTCCGTCAATTCCTGGAGCCTTATTTTTGCCAATGCCTTCAGTGCAGCTTGGACTTTTCCTTCAGTACCATTGGTTCTTGCTCATACGGTACGTCTTGGAATGGTTGAACGCCGATCAATTCTTTTTGGTATAGTGACATCTTCTTTTGATGCTTCCTGAAGTAGTTTAATATTTTCCTCATAGAATCCTCCACCACTGCAACTCAAGGCTTGATTCTTTTCTTCAGTTCTTTCAGCTTGAGAAACGCAGAACGTGTTCTTCTCTTTTGGTTTTCCATCTCCTGGTCTTTGCACATGTCATTATAGTACTTTACTTTGTCTTCTCGAGCAGCCCTTTGAAATCTTCTGTTCAACTCTTTTACCTCATCATTTCTTCCTTTTGCTTTAGCTACTTGATATTCAAAGTAAGTTTCTGAGTCTCTTCTAACATCCATTTTGATCTTTTCTTTCTCTCTTGTATTTTTAATGATCGCTTGCTTTCTTCATGTATGATGTCCTTGATGTCATTCCACAGCTCCTCTGGTCTTCGGTCATTAGTGTTCAACATGTCAAATCTATTCTTGAGATAGTCTCAAATTCAGGTGGGATATACTCAAGGTCACACTTTGGCTCTTGTGGACTTGTTCTAATTTTCTTCTGTTTCAGCTTGAACTTGCATGTGAGCAATTGATGGTCTGTTCTGCAATCAGCCCCTGGCCTTGTTATGACTGATGATATTGAACTTTTCCATCATCTCTTTCCACAAATCTAGTCGATTTGATTTCTATGTATTCCATCTGGCAAGGTCCACGTGAATAGTAGTTGTTTATGTTGGTGAATTTAACTCATCCTTTTGGCAGTCTTTAATATCTTAAAGAGGTCTTTTGCAGCAGAGTTGCCCAATGCAATGCGTCTTTTGACTTTTTGACTGATGCTTCCATGGGCATTGATTGTGGATCCAAGTAAAATGAAATCCTTGACAACTTC
>NW_004447355.1:2200-3058 GCF_000243295.1 Trichechus manatus latirostris
CAGCCTTGGATATTATTAATCTTTTTAATCTTTGTGTTATGAGGATTGAAAAATCATACTTAATTATTACGAATATAATTGTTAGATAGCTTGGACATATTTTCAAAAGCTTATAGCCTACCTGGTATGATTTTTCTGGAAATTGCTCATGTGTGTTTCCTACCTATTTATTTTTGGGGATACTTGACTTTTTTTCTATTAAGTCATAAAAACGCTTTGCATATTAAGGATATATATATGTATATAACCCTTGTCATATACATTGGAATTTTTTTTCCTGTTTTGTCTATCTGTTAACTAATTTAATTTTACAGCTCTGTCCTCTAGGACTGCTATTTAAGATTTTACGAAGTAAAACACAAATTCCCAAGCCCTGTTAGGAGCACTGAAGATAGAACAGTGAATTAGACAGAAAAAAACCCTTGCCCTGTGGAACTTACATTTCAGTGGGTGAGACCTGTTCCTCTTTTGGATTCCCAGAGGTCCGTTCCTTTTTGTCCTCTCTGCTTAAACTTCCTCTCTACCGGAACTTTCATACTCTGTCTCCTTGTCTGGGCCACCAATTAGGCTGAAACGGGATCTCATCCAATTCTCACCTTCTATCCACCGTGGGTGCCAACCTCCCACCTCTTCTCCTAGAAGGCAGTTTAGTCCAGTAGTCAGAATCACAGTGGCTAAAGTCAGACAGCTTCCGTTTGATCCCTGCCCCAACAACTGATTAATTGTGAACTTTGGACAAATTATCCAACCTCCAAACCTTGATTTCTTCATCTGAAAAGGGGAAACAATCATAAAAAGTAATTCCTACCCCAGGGCCTTTGCACCTATTTGTTCTCTGAGTCTGGAGTGCTCTCCCCC
>NW_004447356.1:0-2976 GCF_000243295.1 Trichechus manatus latirostris
AATGTTGTGAAGAACGGGAATTCCAGAACACTTAATTGTGCTCATGAGGAACCTGAACATAGATCAAGAGGCAGTTGTTTGAACAGACCAAGGGGATACTGTGTGGTTTGAAGTCAGGAAAGGTGTGTGTCAGGGTTGTATCCTTTCATCAAATTTATTCAATCTGTATGCTGAGCAAATAATCCAATAAACTGAATGATATGAAGAAGAATGGGGCATCAGAATTGGAGGAAGACTCATTAACAACCTGCGTTATGCAGATGACACAACCTTCCTTGCTGAAAGTGAAGAAGACTTGAAGCATTTACTGAAGAAGATCAAAGACCACAGCATTCAGTATGGATTACAACTCAACATAAAGAAAACAAAAATCCTCACAACTGGACCAATAAGCAACATCATGATTGTCTTAGTCATCTTGTGCTGCTATAACAGAAATACCACAAGTGGATGGCTTTAACAAACAGAAATTTATTTCTTCACAGTCAAGTAGGCTAGAAGTCCAAATTCAGGGTGTCAGCTCCAGGGGAAGGCTTTCTCTTTCATGAATGTTCCCCAGGACTAGGAGCTTCTCTGCACAGGGACCCTGAGTCCAAAGGACGCGCTCTGCTTCTGGCACTGCTTTCTTGATGATATAAGGTCCCCCACTCTCCACTTGCTTCCCTTTCCTTTTAAATCTTACAAGAGATAAAATGTGGTGCAGGCCACACCCCAGGGAAACTCCCTTTACATTGGATCAGGGATGTGACCTGACTTAGGGTGCCGTTACAATCCCACCCTAATCCTCTTTAATGTAAAATTACAATCATAAAATGGAGGACAACCACACAACCCTAGGAACCATGGTCTAGACAAATTGATACACACATTTCTTGGGGGACACAATTCAATCCATGACAATGATAAAGAAAGAAAAGGTTGAAGTTGTTATGAATTTCATTTTACTTGGATCCACAATCAACACCTATGGAAGCAGCTGTCAAGAAATCAAAAGACACATTGCACTGGGCAAATCTGCTGCAAAAGACCTCTTTAAAGTGTTGAAAGGTAAAGATGTCACCTTGAAGACTAAGGTGCACCTGACCCAAGCCATGGTGTTTTCAGTCACCTCATATACATGTGAAAACTGTACAATGAATAAGGAAGACTGAAGAAGAATGGACACTTTTGAATTATGGTGCTGGTGAAGAATACTGAATATACCATGGACTGCCAAAAGAACAAACAAATCTATCTTGGAAGAAGTATAGCCAGAATGCTCCTTAGAAACAAGGATGGTGAGATTTCGTCTCACATACTTGGGGACATGTTATCCGGAGGGATCAGTTCCTGGAGAAGGACATCATCCTTGATAAAGTAGAGGGTCAGCAAAAAAGAGGAAGACCCTCAACGAGATGGATTGACACAGTGGCTGCAACAATGGGCTCAAGCATAACAGTGGTTGTGAGATGGCGCATTGTTTCATTCTGTTTGTACACAGGGTCGCAATGAGTGGGAACCGATTTGACGGCACCTAACAACAACGACAACATTTATTGTTCTATTACGTTAACTACAAAATCTCCAATACCTTAGAAGAAAATATATTACTGAATAATGAATGAAAGATGAAATAATAAGAAAACAGTCCTTCAAAATTAAATAGCCCTCAACATACTTACTATGGCGTGAAAAAAGGCACCTATGCCATAACTGGGGCCCTGGTGGCAGGGTGGTTAAGCATTTGGCTGCTAACCAAAAGTTCGGCAGTTTGAATCCACCAGCTGCTTCTTGGAAACCCTATGGGGCAGTTTTACTCTGTCCTATAGGGTCGCGGTATGAGTCGGAATCAACTTGATGGCAATGAGTTTTTGGTTTTATGCCATTACTAAAACTGATTCCTGATTCTGAATCTTAACAATCCTGTTCCTTCCTTAACTGATTTTATAAATAATTTGTTCTCCTTTTAAAGTTTATTGCCACTACTTAAAAATCTTTCTCACCGTTTCTATTACTATAAAATGCTATAACAACCATACTTTAAAAAGTATTCTTCACAAGTCAAAGAGTCATTTGACACTCAAAAGCCAGGTATATCTAAATTATCTTCTATTTAGTTAGCAGAATATGCTTATTGAAAACGAAGAAATCTTTTTGGACTTGCCACCCTGCTAAATGACTAAAACTAAAATTTAAACGCCAGATTGACCAAGTGCAAACAACCTTATGAAAAAAATAGCTGAACCCAAGGAAAGAAGAAGCTGGCAAAAAAATAGACTGCTTACATTCCCAAGATTTCAGGACCAGGCCTGTATCGAAACCCACTAATTTGAAATCATTGAACTGTGTTTTACTCTTTTCTTAAAAAACTTAATTTTTTCTTCTTTAGATTAAAAACATCATTGTTATTTTAATACTGGTCACTGTCCTACATTATTATGATACAGTTCCCTACTTTTCCATGAAAATAAAAATAATCTAAATAGTAATAGTTCCTACTCTCTAAAGATAATTTTTTCTAACAATTAGTAATAAGTCTTTTTGCCTTTAAAATCACTGTTTAATCAATTAGAATTAGAAAGAATTATAACTAATCTTTGCAATTTGCTTTCTACTTATAATCATTCTGACTTTAATTGCTTTATTACATTATTATATTACACCTTTTTTTTTAGAAATTTTCATTTAAAATAGCCCAGCGTTATTTATTTATTTTTATTATACTTCAGGTGAAGGCTTACAGAACAAATAGTTCCTCATGAAACAGTAGTACACATATTGTTTTACGATATTGGTTAGCAACCCCAAAACATGTCAACCCTCTAACTTCTCAACCATTTTTTTTGGTGAAAATACACACAGCTAAAGATACACCATTTCAAAAATTTCTACATCCACAGTTCAGTGACACTGACTACGCTCTTCCAATTGTGCTGTATTCTCACTTAAGATGAAGCCTTACAGAACAAAATAGTTTCTCATTTAACAGTTACTACA
>NW_004447357.1:0-887 GCF_000243295.1 Trichechus manatus latirostris
TAACAAACACATAGTGCTTATGAATGCAAGGGGCTGTTACAGGACTTCACAAATATTCGCTCACATCAATCCTATGAATTAGATGCTATAGTTATCTCAATATTTACAGATGAGAAACTGATACAGAGAGTGAATTCTCACATTCATGCCATCAGAACCTAATTACATCTTGCCTAGATTATTATTAAAATTTCCAACTCTCTTCTACCCCTAGTCTTCCTCCCTGCAATCCATATTCCACACTGATTCCAGAGTCATTTTTCTGTAGCACATCTAACCATTTATTTCCCTGTTTAAAAATCTCCAATTGATCCTCCTTTCTTCCTGGGTTACTTTAATTAAAAATAAGCAATAGTAGTTTAGCAATAATATCTATTATTATTTTTTTGCCTTCTATGCATAAAGTTCTTTATTAAACCCTTCACATATATTTCCATATTCCACACTGATGCCAGAGTCATTTTTCTGTAGCACATCTAACCATTTATTTCCTTGTTTAAAAATCTCCAATTGATCTTCCTTTCTTCCTGGGTTATTTTAATTAAAAATAAGCAATAGTATTTTAGCAATAATATCTATTTTTTTTTTGCCGTCTATTCATAAAGTTCTTTATTAAACACTTCACATATATTTCCTCATTTAAACCTGGCCGTATTAGTATGGGATGAAAGGTTCAACACAATCTGACCCAAATCTACTCCTTTTTTCCATGCTTTTGTGTCTTTGCATGAACTGGTCCCTTCTTTTTGATTATCTCTCTTTTCTTTCTGGCTCAATTCTACCCTTCAGCTCCCCTAGATCTAAATATTCTACTCTTTGTGTTCACAATGCATCTCAAAAATAACACTGCAATTATGGAGTTGACCATTGTTTATATGTTTGTCTCC
>NW_004447357.1:2246-3070 GCF_000243295.1 Trichechus manatus latirostris
TATTACTGACACTCAGTTGTTCAATGGAAGTAACTGAAGTGGTATTTGCTTTCAAAATTTCCATAGCTATCTAAAGAAATCTTCAGTAGAATCCTATTCCCAAGAAAGAGATGGGATAAAGGTGAGTTTGATAAATAGTAACAAGCAGGGAAAATGATCCTACGAGCTGTTCTTCTCTCTTCAGACAGGCAGAACTCCCACAGCCTTCAATAGTGGCCTCTGAGTAGTTCTCATGCCGTTAGTACCCAACACTTAAAATCATTACGATTTCCCCAGGGAGCTACTTTTTATCGCATAATCTGGTTTTAAGAAAGCTATAATGAGGTGTGAAAAAAAATTACCTTTAAAACATATTTTATGCTCTGTCTAGTCAAGTTAGTGTTCATCACAGCTAGGTATCTGGACAAACTCTGAATTTATTAGGTCCATAAACTCTACTTCAAAGGAAGGAAATAGAATAAAAGGATTAAAAGTGTATACTTCTGAGACTAGGCCCCTTGTGGGAGCTACAAGAAAGGTCCCTATAAAAAAAATCTGATTCTATTTTTCTAAGATGAAATATAAAAACGAAAAAAGGGGTGACCTTCTAGAAAAATATCAATACAGAGAACACTCGCTATAACTCTCCAATTGGTACTGGGTGCTCATTGTGTAGGCAATGTCTGCAGCCAAAGCACTAACAGTAAAATACTTGCTGGGATGCTTTTGTTCTAGGAATGGTGATAGATCTGTACTAAGGCAGCCACACTGTACCACCTAGTCCCTGGAATGCAGCCTCCAAAAGACTGACTATGGTGATTAAATTTAATGAGCTAAAGTATGCA
>NW_004447358.1:0-946 GCF_000243295.1 Trichechus manatus latirostris
GTGAAGGTTAAGACAGTACACAATACTGGGGAAACCAGCACAACTTGTTCAGGATAAGGTCATGGAAGCTCCATGGACAAATCCAAACTCCCTGAGGGACCAAATTACCAGGCTGAGGGCTGTGGGGAACCATGGTCTCAGGGAACATCTAGCTCAACTGGCATAACACAGTTTATAAAGAAAGTGTTCTACATTCTACTTTGGTGAGTAGCGTCTGGGGTCTTAAGAGACTGTGAGCAGCCATCTAAGATACTCCACTGGTCTCACCCCTTCAGGAGCAAGGGAGAATGAAGAAAACTAAAGACACAAGGGAAAGATTAGTGCAAAGGACTAATAGACCACAACTGAAACACCCGCAATTACTTTAATAACAAAAAGATAAAATGGAACAAAACTCTAAGCAGCTTTTAAGAACTGCAGGCAAATGTTTATACATTTTCCCCATTCTTTTATTTTTATTTTGGGGAATTAGTTGTATTGTTTGGTGTCATTAAAAAAGTATGTGTACTTATTACAAAAAAAAAATCAGAAAATTGATAAAAGCACAAAAAAAGGTCATGCCTAATTCCACCAACCACACAATCATCTTCAACAGTTTTTCATACTCTTCCTCCTCTTCTCTGTTAATGGACACATGTGCATCTGTGGATACTCTTGTATGTTTTTTGAAATGGAATCTCACTAAGCAGCCTGTTATGTAACCCACTTTCCCTATTTAATAATTTATAGTAAACATTTAAAAAGCCAACAATTATAAATCTACATAATCATTTTAATGGCCACTGAATTTCCCATTGTATGGATACACTCACTAAGTGTATTTTTAGACTGACTTGTGAAAGGAGCGTGGAGAATATATTTAAAACACCTCTCCTAGCCAGTTTGCTAGTTAGCACACTGCAGGTGGGCACTGTAACCATTCATATATTCATTAGCAAAACATTTT
>NW_004447358.1:2002-3069 GCF_000243295.1 Trichechus manatus latirostris
TGGGTTCGAACTGCTAACCTTTTGGTTAGCAGCCAAGCACTTAGCCCTGGTGGCATGGTGGTTAAAGGTGAGATGGTCAGAACCTGTTAAAATACTCCCATTTAAATATGAGGAGTGGAAGGCTTAGAAAAACTATTTGATTTATTGGAACTCTCAGGGGTATTAATAGGATAGAAACTGTGAAAAAAATTTTCTTCTACTGGCCCACACTCTCACTGACCACTCCCAACACACTGTTTTGTGTGGAAAAATGCCCAAATCCTATAGACCAGAGTAGGATTCCTTAGATGATGCAAACAGTTAAGTGCTTGACTGCTTACCAAAAGTTTTGAGGTTTGGGTCCACTGAGAGGTGCCTCAAAAGAAAGGCCTGGTGCTCTACTTCTGAAAAATCAGCCACTGAAAATGCTGCAGAGCACCGTTGTACTCTGACTCACATGAAATTGCCAGGAGCTGGGGTCAACTGGCAACTGGTTTTTTACAAACCCGAGTATAGCCTAGCAATTGCTTTCTGTGAGGTCCTAATGTCTACCTCAGGAACTTCACCCAAGTCCTTCCATATCAGTTGTCTATTTGCTTAGGAATCAATAAAGAGCCAAAGAAGTCCTATCTAAAAATTCAGCCTGGATGCTCAACTTCATATGAAATGGCAGGACGCCTTTCTAACCTCCAAAAAATACATTCACATCTGTGGTTCTTCGCGTTCTTTATTATGCTAAAATATAATCTATGCTGAGAGGCAGCATTATGTAGGGGAATTGCTGAGAAGATCTAAATTCAAAACCTGGTTTTATTTTTTAATATCCATGCAAAGGATACTAAATACCACATGCGTCTGTCAGTTTGTCATACTGTGGGGGTTTGTGTGTTGCTGTGATGCTGGAAGCTAGCCACTGGTATTCAAACACCAGCAGGGTCACCCATGGCGAAAAGGTTTCAGCTTAGTTTCCAGACTAAGACAGAGTAGGAAGAAGGACTCAGTGGTCTAGTTCCAAAAAGAATTAGCCAGTGAAAACCTTATGAATAGCAGTGCAACATTGTCTGATATAGTGCCAGAAGATGAGCCCC
>NW_004447359.1:0-3008 GCF_000243295.1 Trichechus manatus latirostris
GCTAGGCCATGATTCCTGGTACTGTGTGATTTTCCTGTATGTTGTAACCTGCCTCTATGATGTTAATGAGGGAGGATGAGTGGCAGTTGTGTTAGTAAGGCAGGACTGGATCTACAAGACTGGATTGTGTCCTGAGGCAATCTCTTGAGATACAAAAGACAGAAGTTAGCCATGAGACAGGGGGACCTCATACCATGAAGAAAGCAGTGCGGGGAGCAGAGAGCGACCTTTGGACCGGGGTCCCTGCACCGAGAAGCTCCTAGTCCGGGGGAACACCGAAGAGAAGGCTGACAGAGAGGAAAAAGCCTTCCCCTGGAGCTGACGCCCTGAATTTGGACTTTTAGCCTACTTTACTGTGAGGAAATAAACTTCTCTTCGTTAAAACCATCTACTTACGGTATTTCTGTTATGGCAGCACTAGATAACTAAGACATATATATATGTATATGAAAAAGGAAGAGGAAATTTACTGATCTGCATGAGACGCTGCTCTGGAAAGTGCTAAAACAACATCTATAGTGTGTGATGAAACAATGGAAAAGCAGCTAAATTTGTGGATTCTTGAGATGAAAAACCATTACAAAAATAAATAAATAAATAAATAAAGAGTAGTGGAAAGCATTATTGTGAGGCTGAAAGCCAAATAAATTTATTCTCACTTTACCCAGGGTCAGGAAAATGTTAAACTCTTAGTGCTGGCTGGCTCTCATATTTCAAAATACTATGTGCATTCAAAATGTTAAACTTGCCAGTGAGGCAGTTTCTGCAGGTCAATGGGCTACAAAATAATTTTTAAAATATCTGCTAAATATTGTACAGGAAAAGGGTTATGTGGAAGAGCATGTTTTCAGTGTTCCACCAACCTTTCCCTTGGTTTTCGTTGGGCAAGCCAAGGTTGCGAAGTTTAACCACACAATGCACTGTCCCATCAGATATCCTGCAGCTGCATAAAAAGTAAGATTTTAAGGTTTTTATAAAACTTTAAATGTATAATCTTTGTTTAATTTTTTTTTCAGAACTTTCTTTATTTGCATTACTGTACTGGTCAGGAAATGTGCCCAGAGGCTTGCAAGAACCCTGTATTTCCCCTATGAGCAATGATTCAATATTTGGTAATTCAGTGTTCATGGTGACTTTATAGAACATAACTACTGCAAATAACAAGAATCAACTGTATAAAAAGAATTATACACCATGACCAAGTGAGATTTATCTCAAGAATGCAAGGTTTGTTTAATGTTCAAAAATCAATATAATATACCGATAGAATGTAAAACAAAAATCACACAGTCATCTTAATAGATTTAGAAAAAGCATTTGCCAAAATCCAACAACTTTTCATGATAAAAACACTAAGAAAACTAGGAATAGAAAGGAACTTCCTCAATCTGATAAAGCTGACATCACACTTAATGGTGAAAGACTGGATGCTGTCTCCCTAAGATCAGGAACAAGACAAGGATGTCTGCTCTCACCAGTTCTATTCAACATTGCAAGGGAGGTTCTAGCTAGGGCAATTAGGCAAGAGAATGAAATAAAAAGCATCCAGATTGCAAAGGAAAAAGTGAAACTATCTCTACTTGCAGAGGTCATGATGTTGTATATAGAAAATCCTAAGAAATACATACACACACACAAAAACTATTAGAACTAATAAATGAGCTCAGCAATGTTGTAGGATACCAGATCAATATACAGACATCAATTGTATCTTTATACCCTTGCAATAATCAGTTCAAAAATGAAATTATTTATGATAGCATCAAAAAGAATAAAATACTTAGGAATAAGCATTTTTGCATGTTATCACATTGAATCCTCACACCAATCCAAAGAGGGGCATCATTATTCACATTTGACAGGTGAAAAAACTGAGGCTCAGTGAGAGGAAGTGGCTTGCCCAAGGTCACAGCAAGGAAGGGACAAAGCTGACTTAGAAGCCTTGCACTTGCACCTCTAAAGACTTGAGTTGAAATCTGAAAAGTAGGAGTAGAGGAATCAGGTAATCTGTTATTCCTTTGTGCTGAGCAAGAGCAAGGGCCAGTGGGTCTGAGTCATGTTGGAAGATTAGAGATGACCCAAGGAAGAAATCCATCACTACCATCATTAGCTTCTTCTTAAGGAGCCTTTAAAGTACTGGTTGCCTGTGGCTCAGCCTTCTGCGGTGGGTTGCCCAATTTGTCTTTTTACAGAAGGTGAAAAACCTAGAGAACAGCTCATCCTCTACCAAAACCATCTGGGGGAAGGTGGGCAGGTCTCACTGACCCCGAAGCCCATTTTCTTTCTCTTATATCACTCTGTCTAGAATGGGGGGCATGAAATACTAGGTGGATTTTCAGGTTTTTTCCAGGCCTGAATCTCAGTTAAAATGGGTAAGACACTCATGACCCCCCAGAGGGGCATACTTCTTTTGTATCCCCCTAGAGTACCACGAAGGAGCCCTGGTGGCTCAATGGTTAAGCACTCAGCTGCGAACTGAAAGGCTGGTGGTTCAAACCCATCTAGCTGCTCCGTGGGAGAAAGACCTGGCAATCTGCTCCTGTAAAGATTACAGCCTAGAAAACCCTATGAGGTAGTTCTACTCCATCACATGGGATCACTATGAGTTGAAAACCAATATGAAGGCACCTAACAACAGCAGAGTACCAAGCACATTGTTAGTGCCAAGCATCTACTAGCTGTGTGACTTTTGGCAAGTTTCTTAGTCTCTATGCACCTCAGCTTCCTCAGCTACAAAATGGAGATAATAATAGTACTAGCCTCATTGCCTGGTTGTGAAGGTTCAATTAATTAATACCTGCTACATCAAGTACTCAATAAATAGTTGTGGTGTTGTCATTGTTGCTGACAAAAAAGAAAGAAAAACATAATCCTAGAAATTGCTAATTGAGTGGTAAAATGTGCCAGACACTGTGCTACACACAGAAAGCAGTTTGGGTGATGGCTAAAGAACACAGGCTCTGGGGTCAAACAGACCTGTTCAATTCCTGCCTCTGAGTGTGACCTAG
>NW_004447360.1:0-1121 GCF_000243295.1 Trichechus manatus latirostris
TTTTTTTTTTTTTAGGGGCTGTTATAAAGGTATTGCTTTCCTGATTTCCTTTTTGTAGTTCTCTTTACTGGTGTATAGGAATCCAACTGATTTTTGTATGTTTGTCTTTTATCCTGCTACTCTGCTGAATCATTCTATTAGTTCCAGTAGTTTTCCTGTAAAGTCCTTTGTGTTCTCTATGTATAGTATCATATTACCCTCAAATAGGGGTAGTTTTACTTCTTCCTTTCCAATTTGGGTGCCCTTTATTTGTTTTTCTTCCCTTTTTGCTCTATTTAGGACTTCCAGCACAATGGTAATAGGAGTGGTAATGAAGAGCATCCTTGTTTTCTTCTCGTTATCAGGGGAAATGCTTTCAACCTCTCTCAGTAGAGAATGATGTTGGCTGTTGGTTTTATATAGATGCCCTTTATTATGTTGAGGAATTTCCCTTCTATACCTATTTTATTGAGAGTTTTTATCAGAAATGGATGTTGGACTTCTTTCAAATGCATTGATTGAGATGATCATGTGATTTTTTCTTTCATTTTATTTATATGGTGGATTTTTTTGATTGATTTTCTAATGTTCAACCATCCTTGCATATAATTGAATTCCACTTGGTTGTGGCGTATTTTTTTTTTATATGGTGCTGAATTCTATTGGCTAGAATTTGTTGAGAATCTTTGCATCTGTATTCATGAGAGATGTTGGTCTGTAATATTCTTTTTCTGTGGTGTCCTTGCCTGGCTTTGGTATCAGGGTTACGCTGGCTTCATTGCGTGAATTTGAAAGCATCCTTGTTTTCTATGTTCTGAAATAGTTTGAGTAGTACTGGGTAAGCTCTTGTCTGAATCTTTGGTAGAAATCTCCAGTGATTCCATCTGAGCCAGGGATGTTGTTTTTGTTCAGAATTTTTTAATCGCCTTTCCAGTGTCCTCTTGTTATAGGGCTGTTCAGATATTTGACCTCAGTTTGTGTTAATTTAGGTACATAGTGTGTGTCTAGAAATTTGTCCATTTCTTATTTCCTCTAGGTTTTCAAATTTCTTGGAGTACAGGTTTTCATAGTGCTCTATTATGATCCTTTTTATTTCTGTTGGGTCTGTTGTAATGTCCCCCATTTCATTTCTTATTTGGGTT
>NW_004447360.1:1563-2998 GCF_000243295.1 Trichechus manatus latirostris
ATGATGTTTTTCAGTTCCCATGTATTTGATTTTTTTTCCTTGTTCTTCCCATTGTTAGTTTCTACTTTTATGGCATTGTGATCAGAGAAGATGCTTTGTATTATCTCAATGTTTTGGATTTTGTTGAGGGTTGCTTTGTGGCCTAAGATGTGGTCTATTCTGGAGAACATTCCATGTGTGTTGGAAAAGAATGTGTACTTTGCTGCTGTTGGGTGAAGTATTCTATATATGTCTATAAGGTCACGTTGTTTGATTGTGGCCTTTAGATCTATATCTTTGATGAGTTTCTTTCTAGATGTTATGTCCTTTACCGAGAGCGGTGTGTTGAAGTCTCCTACTATTATTGTGGAAGTGTCTATTTCTCTTTTCAGTGCCATTAGAGTTTGTTTTATGTATTTTGGAGCCCTGCCATTCGGTGTGCAGGTATTTATTATGGTTATGTCTTCATGGTGGATTGTCTCTTTAATCATTATATAATGTCCTTCCTTGTCTTTTATGATGGATTTAGTCTTAAATCTTTTATCTGACATTAGTATTGTGACTCCTGCTTTTTTTTGGTTGTTGTTTGCTTGATACTTTTTTTCCATCCTTTTATTTTTAGTAAATTTGTCTTTTTTTCTAAGGTATGTCTTTTGTAGACAGCATATTCATGGTTCTTGTTTTTTTTAAATCCATTCTGTCACTCTCTGTCTCTTTATGGGTGCATTTAAGCCCCTTACGTTCAGTGTGATTATTGATAGGTGTCAGTTTATGGCTGCCATTTTGTAGTGCTTTTTTTTTTTTTTTGCATTGCTGATGTTTTCTTTGTTCCTCTTACTCTTCTGTGCTGAATTCTTCTTGTTTGTTTCGTTTTTGTAGATTTTGTGTTAAGTTAGACTTTATGGTTTTCTTATTTTGATGAGTAGTTTTACTAGCTTTTTGGTGGTTACCTTGAAATATACCCCTATCTTCCTAAGTCTGAACCAGTCTTTTATTTCTGGATATCACCTTGACTTCCTTTCCATTTGAAAATTCTGCACCTACACTATTTATTCCCTTTTGTATTGTTCTGTTGTTGTTGTCATTTAAAGATTGACCTCTCCGATTCTCTGTTGTAAATCTTTTAGTTTTGTTCTATCCTCGAGAGTTCATTACCTAGGTTGGTATATGGCTGATGCTGTCTTGTGTCCTAGATTCAGGTTGTTGTCTGACGTTGGTGGTTCTGTAACCAAAGGACTCCCTTTAATAATTCTTGTAAGTTTGGTTTGATTTTTACATATCCCCTTAATTTTTTTTATCTGGAAATATCCTAATTTTGCCATCATATTTGAGTGAGAGATTTACAGGATATATTATTCTCGATTGTCATTTTTTTTTTCTTTCAAGGTTTTATATATATTACCCATGATTTCTTGCCTGCATGTTTTCTGCTGAGTAATCAGAGCTTAGTCTTATT
>NW_004447361.1:0-3054 GCF_000243295.1 Trichechus manatus latirostris
TTCTCTCCTGTCCTTGTATTCATCTGTTACCGAACCCTAGAAGGTGTGTCCTTGTCCAGCGTGCTCAGACTTGCCAATTATCTGGACACAGACTTGCCAATTATCTAGAACACAGACTTGTCAATTATCTAGAACACAGACTTGCCAATTATCTGAACGCCGGTCTTTGAGAAAGAGAAAGTAACTTTATTGCAATGTGCAGAGCAAGGAGCCAGTAAGAAGTTCCTCAGATCCTGCTCCCTGAGCTATGGGAAAGCAGGGCTTATGTGCGATTTGGGCAGCAAGATGGTGGCTGTGCAGTCATACTGGGGAGAGAAAATTCTAGAAGGTGGCCAGGAAACAGGAGGTGACATGGTGGTTCTTGTGGGACCTCTTGCTTCAGAATAGGATCCAGGTGCTGATATTCCTTCTGGTTCATTCCACGTGCTGCTTCGTCCCCCATTGAAGTCAATTAGTGGTCACAGCTGGCCCTTCTGCGCATGTGGGGCGGGCCAAATCTGGCTCGGGCTTGTTTAAGGACTGATGGAAATTTCCTGGCATTCATAGGGTCAGGTTGTATTCATTTTCCTTTGTTAGTCTTATGTTTCTCCCTCCTTCTGAGGTGAGACCCCTTGGTCAGGGATGGAGGAGATTGATTGCTAAGAAGGATGTGAGGGAAACAAACCAAGAATGACAACTGCAAGGGGTGGGATTGCAAAGTAATGAAAAAGACCTTTCCTTCTTCCCTTACAAGCGCCATGTTAAATTCACGATGAGTTCTTTCAAACTATTTCTCTCCCCAAGATATGTGCAGCATGAAGATTACTTGAGATGGGAGAACTACTGCAGACAAAGGAACAATTTCCTAACAGAGCCAGCCTTTAGGGCAGGAGGAAGAAAACTCAGGGGCCTTTTGTTGAGTGAGGTGGGGGGTTACCAACACTGTTCATAGGATATCCAGCAGATCACTGCCCATTCTATCTACAGCCAGAGCCAGGTGGACACTGACTGCAGGGAATGTGCTTCACCTATTCCATGAACTGCTTCAAACACTTTTCAAACCCCTTTAGCTGAACCTATGTTTAATAAGACCGGAGAGTGAATATGCTGAACACAATCATCCCTGGTACCCATCCAGCACAGCAGACTGTCAGCACCTTGAATTGGCACCTCATAATTAGCCTGGTTTCAATTGCTTTAAGAACCCAGTAATTTGTAAAAAAAAAAAAAAAAAAAAACCACTTAATTTTATTAAGCAGTTCAAATTTTCCCTCTGATTTCAAGACTTTGACCTATTAGATGCCAAATGCATGTTAATGATGTTTTCACAATCTGGGGGAACGAACACACAGTGAGATACATAGTGCAGATAATGTACAGCCAGCTCTATGGAAAGTAAAGTACATGAAGGGTAAGAGCTTGGCTGTTCAAATGAGGAGAGACAGAGAGAAGGTAAAAAAAACACTGGTGTGGATCATTTATCTTTTTCCCAGCTTCTGGAAAGATCACAGAAACTTAGAAGTGAGGCAAAGAGTTCATTGCAAAACCTTTTAACGTCACAGCAGATCTGAGGATCATCTGACTGTAGGGGATATTTAACTCTGTTTGACCAACAATTGACGAGGGAGCAATGGCTTTTTACAGTACTATAGATCTAGGAGGTTAAACAGCAGAGAAATGATGAGGAACGGTGACTTCTTTTTCTGCCCTCTGGGGATGTTTATAGTTTTATTGTCCTTCAGGTCGTCAACTAAGTTTGTACCTAGATTAATGATCACAGTTCTGCCTCCCTCCCCCCCCCCCCGCCCACACACACTGTCTAAATATTCTAGAAATGTACATGCTTTTTTTTTGAAGCACCTCTGTCATTCTGCTGGTTCCCCAAGTAATGGGTTAAATAAAACTTTGACAGGTGTTCATCCACCATCGGTGTAAAAATTTGGTGTGGCATAATTTGGGAGTCGTGCTTTCTGGAAAGAGGAAACCCTATCCGAAAAGCCTCGCAGCTGACCTGTCCTCACGTGGCCTTGGCCTGATCAGGTCACCGTCCATGTCCTAGGGCAAATGGAACCAACCTGATGGGCTTAGGAGATTCACCCTCAGGGACAGAATGGTCACCAGCGGGGTCTCCATGCCCAGAACCACCACAGGACTCTATCTTTTCTGTTTTTATAAAGGGAGAGTGAGCATCAGCCAGGGAATGTCAGAGTGATATGGTTTCCGAACAAGACATGGGCCGACCTCACTTACAGGAACAGAGAGGGAGAGGCGCATATTCATCGAGACTCAATTCTTTTGAATTAGTGTCTGGCATTTATTGAAAATTAAAAAAAGAAAAAAAGACTTTAGTCCAGGTAGTGTTGAGGAGCTGGGCAGAGAGAAGGGGTGATTTTTCTGAAGGAAAGGCACACATCTGAGAGACAGCTGCAAATACAAAAGAGAACTGGAATCTGGGCAAAACTAACTGATCCACAGGAGAAAAGAAGAGACTGGATTTGGCTTTCAGGCACACCTGGGGCCCTGGCGGCCATCTGGCAGGAGCAGAACAGGTGTCCGAAAGTGGGGAGGGGATGGAGCCCGCTGAAGGGGAAAGCCTGGTCCCTTCAGGGGGGCGGTGAGCTGTCTGAGTCATTGTCCAGCGGCTGTGGCCAGCTCTGGTCCCTCCTAGGTGAGTCCTGAGGGCCAAGGGCGGCAGTCTGTCGGTGGGATGCAGGGGATGGTACGGCAGCGCAGGTCTCTGGGCAGATGGATGCAGGCCTGGTCGTCTGGCACGGGGGCGGGTGGCAGCGGCCGGGCTGTGGGCGGTCTGTCCAGTGTGTAACGGGAGCCCGGCCTGCGGCTGGAGCGCAGGACAGAGTCCAAATGTGCAGGGGAAGGGCTGGGCTGGCCCGAGAGGGCGGCGGCGCGCTGCGGAGACAGGCTCAGCGGCAGCAGCGGGGACCTGGAGCGCTATTTCTGGAACAAAGGCAAGCACTACGCAGGAGGGGCAGGAGCTCGGGGGAGCGCGGCGGCAGGGAGGGGGCGGGAGGCGGACAGCGCCCGTGACGGCAGCGGCCTCGGCCGCGAAGGGGAGCA
>NW_004447362.1:0-877 GCF_000243295.1 Trichechus manatus latirostris
TAAGCCAAATGTTCTTATGTAATTTTACTTATTCTAATTCACCACTTACTTCACTGAGTTTTAATTATTTGTTTCTGAGCCATATACCCTTTGGAGTTCCTATTGCCAGAACTGTCATTTAGTTCTTTGTTCTCACAACATCTTGTACAATTTTTGGTCCTTAACAAATAGTAGTTGGATTGATACTGAACACAAATTACAACTCTTTTTCTCCCCTTTGTCTTCATTAAAAAAGGAAATCAATTGGAATAGCAACTAAAGCAATTAAGTGTATCAAAACCAAAAAGAAACCCACTGCCATCGAGTTGATCCTGACCCACAGCAACCCACTACTTACTTATCAAATGGTTAAGTTCCAAAAACCAGGTCATTATGCAAAAATTGGCGTTATGGAAAAATGAAGGATGATCGCATTATATCACAAAATGAAGGACGGCTACATCATTACATAATGGCCAAATTTCATCATTACATAACTGCCAAACCACTGAGAATCATGGCCCAGCCAAGTTGACACATAACCTTAACCATCACAGCAAGCATTACTCTCACCTGGCACCTCGGTGTTCGTTACTGCCAGACGTATGTCGTTAATGTGCAAAACAGTCAGATAGCAGATTTTTTACTATTGTCATAAATGTGAAATGTTGAATAACTAGATAGTCGGTAAGTGAGGAGTAGGTGTATAGCTAAGTGACCTTAGCTAACCAGTCAGGTCAAGGAGAGAAAGGAAACAGGAAAAGTAATCTGTATAGTTAGAAGAATTTAAAACCATATGTATCTTCTAAAAAACCTAGCTGTTTTTCACTCACTGGCAAACACTGTCCAAATAGTTTATTTATGATTAAACCCATTGCCGTCAAGAGGATTCTGAGTC
>NW_004447362.1:2031-3050 GCF_000243295.1 Trichechus manatus latirostris
TTTGGTACTGCGAAATGGTGTCCATAAAGCAAAAGTTTAGACAAACGAAGTTATACCAGGGGCTGCACAGCAGAAAATAAGTTGTATTGAGATTCTGACCTTCTTTCTTTTCACATGCTGACGAGGGAAGTAGGGTTGTCTAGAGTTAGTTTTATGCACTTTGGAGATTATACAAGAATGATAATGTTATCCGAAGTACCTTCCCCATGCTTCCTAAAATGTTTTACTTTACTTTGTCACGAAGATTGAAATTCATTGAGCCAATAGTCACACTTAAACATCAAATAAAACTAAAATATAAATGGAGGGTGGATGTTAGTGATAGTCAATCTAGTATGAAGATGTTTAAGTTCATTGCATTTGTCTTAACATGTAGCCCATGTCAGCCATTCTCAGGATTCAGAAATGTTGACTGGAACAAGGAGAGAAAAAAGTAGTTTAATGTAGGCCCAGCAAGGGAAGTTAAGCTAAACTGAGTCAATTTATGTTAGTTCTGAGTAGTCAGAAGGCATCACAAGTGCATGGCTGCATAAAGGTAGGAATTAGGTATGAAGTAAATTAAGAAATAAGATCCAAAGATAGACTGATCTTAATGAAAAGACTCAGGAAATGTAGATGGCAACAACAAGAAGATCATATGAACTTGAAAGGGAAGACCAAGACAACAGCAACCAGCCTGGGGACCACCAATTGCAATCCACAGGACATCTCTGCATGGACGGATTTGATTGCCAAACTCTACTGCTGACAACTGAGAATTTTGGAATAAGTATTAATAAAAATTCTACTAGTAATACTGTATTAGTTTAGGTTAAACCACTCGTACAATTAGTGAATAATAAAAACCTTACCAGATGAGTAATAACAAAAACTTTTCAAATAACAAACTTTATTCTATACAAAATTTTAAAATATGCTTTCATTTAGCACTCTGTTCTTGGTTTCTAAACACCATTATCAAGTTAAATATACCATGACCACCTGGAGAAATGGTTGAAAAATACAAGATGCACCTGGAA
>NW_004447363.1:0-3026 GCF_000243295.1 Trichechus manatus latirostris
AGAAGATGGAAGGAATACATAAAGTCATTATACCAAAAAGAAATGGTCGGCATTCAACCATTTCAAGAGGGAGCATGTGATCAGGAACTGATGGTACTTAAGGAAGAGGTCCAAGCTGCCCTGAAGGCGTTGGCAAAAAACAAGGCTCCAGGAATTTACCAAATACCAACTGAGATGTTTCAACAAACAGATCCAGTGATGAAGTGCTCACTAGTCTATGCCAAAAAGTTTGGAAGACAGCTAACTGGCCAACTGACTGGAAGCTATCAATATTTATGCCTATTCCCAAGAAAGGTGATCCAACAGAATGAGGAAATTATAGAACAATATCAGTAATATCACACGCAAGTAGAATTTTGCTGAAGATCATTCAAAAGCGGCTATAGCAGTATACTGACAGAGAACTGCCAGAAATTCAAGCCGGATTCAGAAGAGGATGTGAAAGCAGGGATATCATTGCTGATGTCAGATTGATCCTGGCCGAAAACAGAGAATGCCAGAAAAGATGTTTACCTGTGTTTTATTCACTATGCAAAGGCATTTGACTATGTGGATCATAACAAATTACGGAGAACGTGGCAAAGAATGGGAATTGCAGAACACTTAATTGTGCTCACGAGGAACCTGTACATAGATCAAGAGGCAGTTTTTCAGACAGAACAAGAGGATACTGTGTGGTTTAAAGTCAGGAAGTATGTGTCAGGGTTGTATCTTTTCACAACATCTATTCAGTCTGTATGCTGAGCAAATAACCCAAGAAACTAGATTACATGAAGAAGAACTGGCATCAGGATTGGAGGAAGACTTATTAACAACCTGCTTTATGCAGATGATACAACCTTACTTGCTGAAAGTGAAGAGGACTTGAAACACTCACTGATGAAGATCAAAGACCACAGCCTTCAGTATGGATTACACCTCAACATAAATAAAACAAAAATTCTCACAACTGACCAATAAGCAACACCATGATAAACAGAGAAAAATGTTGAAGTTGTCAAGGATTTCATTTTACTTGGATCCACAGTCAACACCCATGGAAGCAGCAGTCAAGAATCAAAAGACGTGTGGCATTGGGCAAATCTGCTGCAAAAGACCTCTTTCAAGCTTTGAAAAGCAAAGACATCACCTTGAAGACTAAGATCTGTCTGACCCAAGCCATGGCATTTTCAATCACATCATATGCATGCGAAAGCTGGACAATGAATAGGGAAGACCAAGGAAGAATTGATGCTTTGAATTTTGGTGTTGGTGAAGAATATTGAATATAATATGGACTGCCAAAAGAACAAACAAATCTGTCTTGGAAGAAGCACAACCACAACGCTCCTTAGAAGCGAGGACACCAAGACTACATCTTACGTACTTTGAACATTTTGTCAGGAGGGATCAGTCCCTGGAGATGGACATCATGCTTGGTAAAGTACGGGGTCAGCGAAAAAGAGGAAGACCCTCAATGAGATAGATTGACATAGTGGCTACAACAATGCACTCAAGCATAACAATCATTGTAAGCATGGCGCAGGACCGGGCAGTGCTTCGTTCTGTACATAGGGTACATATGGGTCACTATGAGTCGGAACTGACTTGAGGGCACCTAACAACAGCAATAACAATGTATCTCTGACAATCCTAAAACTCAGAGGCTGCCACTGTAATCATATTTATCCCAATTTTCTTTTTTATCTATATATTTTTATTTACTTATATGATTTTAAATAGTGTATAATGTTGATCCTACTTTGTGCACCTACCATTTTATCATATACTTTTTAAATGTCACTAATATGCTTTAGTAAGCATCATTTTAAATAGTTAAATGAACTTCTATAGCACGAAAAATCCCCTAAGTGAACATCATTTAGGTTGTCCTGAACTTTTTATTTGTATTAACAATGCTGCAATAAAAAATGTTATACATTTATCTTTGTCTCCCATTTAGATTATTTGTTGAAATAGATTCAAAGAAGAGATTGCTGGACCAAAGTTATGAACAAACTGATATATATTTCAAATTGTTCACCAAAGTATTGTACCAAGATGGAAGAAACCCAGTACTGAATAAGAAGTCCATGTCACCAAACCTTCTGCACCTTGGGTTTACTCAAATTCAAAACTAGTACAACTTGATACAAAATAGCACCATACCTTTTGCTTGTCTGCTTGTTTTCTATTGCCTTGAATAAACTATTCAACTATATCACTTCAAACAGTGTTTCCTTCAATGGGTGTTTTCAGACATCCCTGTCCTCTGTCAGGCAATTCAGTTCTGTGTTCTTAAAGCATCCTATATTTCCACGGTTACTCTTTATACCTTAGTTTGTGATGCAGTGTTTTTTTAATTTTATTCAACTTCAAGTTATGTGAATTTGACAGAGTGATATAACATCTTAACAGATGCAGGTTAGCACACAAAATTTGAAATCATACAAATTAAGTTGTCATGTTTTTGTTTTATTTATACTTTATTAAGCACCTTGAGCTACAATTACAAAGCAAATAACTGAATGAATTGTACACTGTTTATGCTATTGCCACATGGTGGCATTGCTTAAGGAGGTAATTAGATAAACTCACCTCCTTGTTCAGTATTATTTGAACCTTGCTCATTATGTGTATCCAAGCTTATCCTACTGATTTTGATGCCTCTTCAACTCTTAGTTTTATTCTCTACAACATTTTTATTCACTATAATAATTATTCACTAATTGGAGGATTCATTGCTAGTACTGGAAAATGGCCTCAAATAACCGTAAGAACGGAAGTATGAATACCAAATAATCTGCATAATGCACCAGGCTAACCCTTGGAAAACTATTAAACATTATGCAATATAGAGTACTAGCAAATAATATTTACTATTGTTATGAAATTATTTCTTGAATCAGCAAGATGTGAATTATGTTTAGATCTTAGCGAGTCTATCTCTTTTTTTTTATTGTTGCAGTTTAAGTGAAAGTTTACAATTCAAGTTAGTCTCTCATACAAAAATTTAACATATATTGTTATGTGACCCTAATTGCTCT
>NW_004447364.1:0-1066 GCF_000243295.1 Trichechus manatus latirostris
TGAATAAGGAAGATCCAAGAAGAATTGATGCCTTTGAATTATGGTGTTGGAGAAGAATATTGAATATACCATGGACTGCCAGAAAAATGAACACATCTGTCTTGGAAGAAGTACAGCCAGAATGTTCCTCAGAAGCTAGATTGGCAAGACTTCATCTCACGTACTTTGGCATGTTATCAGGAGGGACCAGTGCCTGGAGAAGGACATCATGCTTGGTAAAGTAGAGGGTCAGCAAAAAAGAGAAAGACCCTTGATGAGA
Organism: Trichechus manatus latirostris; assembly: GCF_000243295.1. Lineage (NCBI taxonomy): Eukaryota > Metazoa > Chordata > Mammalia > Sirenia > Trichechidae > Trichechus > Trichechus manatus. The sequence goes on from NW_004447364.1 coordinate 260, forward strand.
TGGATTGACATAGTGGCTGCAGTGATGGGCTTAAGCATAGCAACGATTGTGAAGGTGGCGCAGGACTCCGCAGCATTTCTTTCTCTTGTACAAGGGATCGCTGTGAGTTGGAAGAGACTTGACAGCACCTAACAACAACAGTTTGAAATGGCATACCACAGAGGTTCCCTGGCATTACTTACCCAACGTTTAAGAGCTACTTAATTAGCTTGACAAACGACAGAGCATTTGTAGATTTGAGCTTGAAGCCAAACTTGTGCCTATTGCTTGGGTATTCTTCATTCACTGTGCTCTTAAGACCACCAAGAGAAAAAACTTCTGAACCTGTCATATTTTTGGCCCTACATTCTGAATTCGTAACCTATATCAAAGTAATTTTTCTCGAAGTTTCTCACTAAGTACCCGTATTACCCATGATTTCTCTTTAAATTTCATCAAGACTGACTTAAAGTATTTTCAAGTTTATAATTTTTATTTCCTCATGAAGCCTGTTAGGAAAGATCTCCTAGTCTCCTAGTTTTACAGTTTTGCTTTAAGAAATCCACCATGGAACGGAAAGCAGTTTGTTGAGGATATAGAATTAGAACTTAGAAAGTGCCTTTAAGGAGAAAGAGCCGTAAGAAAGAGTCCCATGACATTTAAATTCTACTGCTTTATGTTGCCACTTTGATGTCAGGATATTTGAGGTAGACTGAAAAAGACACTTCAATTTTTGGTTAAAAGGAATTACCAAATAAAGTACAAAGCAGACAATGTCACCTTCTCCTGAGCTTCACCTCCCTCTTGACTAGCCTGCTGTATTCTTTT
>NW_004447364.1:2194-3019 GCF_000243295.1 Trichechus manatus latirostris
TATTTATTTTCTTAAAAAATCCTTTATAATGATGATTTTGGGAGTGAGAATCAAGATCCCTAATGTTCTCACAGAGTTTTTAATAATTTTTTTTTGATGATTCTAAGAGTAATATATATTGATAAATGCTCCAGAAGTACAGGCAGAAATAATGAAGAGCTTGAAGGTTCTCCATAGTCAGGGTCAGGGTCAGGGAGGATGGATGTTGGCATACATCAAACAAACAAACAAAAAAAAAAATCAAACCGACTGAGTCAATTCGGACTCATAGCGACCCTATAGGACAGAGTAGAACTGCCGTAGAGAGTTTCTAAGGAGCGGGTAGTGGGTTCGAATTGCTGACCTTTTCGTTGGCAGCCAAGCTCTTAACCACTGCACCAGCAGCAATTATATACTTTGAGAGAGCGCTCTGAATATCCTGCTTTGTAGCTAGGTGCTTCTGCTTGTTAGTCGGGCTCCCCACTATCACCCCACACTTGATTTTTAAAGTGGTGGTTGAGAGACAGCCTTAAGCCTTTATTTCATCATTTCACACTTCCCCTTTAGTTCTTTGGACTGTACCAAGATCTGCTTTTCTTAAAATGGTTCCCCAACCTCATGGCTTCTGATAGTCTGTAAATAAGAACTGTCCATCTCCTTCCTCCTCCTTACAAGGCCTTTGCTGAACCTGTCACCCCCAGTTGGAAACTCCTTTCCCTTCCTTCTTGCCAGTTCATATCAATCATTTCCTTTTAGACCATCATCACAAAGGAGTCTAGGTTCAAGCTCTGGGCTCATCAATTCCTGGACTTTTGATTCTAGGCAAAGGTCTTAATTTTAATTTCC
>NW_004447365.1:0-1384 GCF_000243295.1 Trichechus manatus latirostris
CAGCATAAAGAAAACAAAAATCCACACAACTGGACCAATAAGCAACATCATGATAAACAGAGAAAAGATTGACGTTGTCAAGGATTTCATTTTACTTAGATCCACAGTTTACCTCCATGGAAACAGCAGTCAAGAAATCAAAAGACACATTGCATTGGGCAAATCTGCTGCAAAAGACCTCTTTAAAGTGTTAGAAAGCAAAGATGTCACTTTGAAGACTAAGGTGCGCCTGACCCAAGCCATGGTGTTTTCAGTCGCCTTATATGCATTCAAAAGCTGGACAATGAATAAGGAAGACCGAAGAAGAATTGACCCCTTTGAATTGTGTTGGCTAAGAGTACTGAATATACCATGGATTGCCAAATGAATGAAGAAATCTGTCCTGGAAGAAGTACAATCAGAATGCTTCTTAGAAGCAAAGATGGTGAGACTATGTCTCACTGACTTTGGACATGTTATCTGGTGGGATCATTCCCTGGAGAAGGACATCATGCTTGGTAAAGTAGAGGGTCAGTGAAAAAGAGGAAGACCCTCAATGACATGGATTGACACAGTGGCTGGAACAATGAGCTCAAGCATAATAATGATTGTGAGGATGGCACAGGACCAAGCAGTGTTTCATTCTGCTGTACACAGTGTTTCTATGAGTCAGAATCAACTCAATGGTATCTAACAAGAACAATAACACAACTTTGTAACAGGCTCTATTATAAGCATTCTACACGTATTTTCTCATTACTCTTCTCTCAATGGTCAATAGATAAAAAAGACTTCAATAGGATTGTAAATTAGGATGATGTGATGTAATAGTGACAAATAGACCCCAAAATACATAATGGTTCATAAATAATAAATATATATTTATCATTCATGTTAGTATCCTTAATTACTAAGATACACTCTTGCACATGACTATATAGAGGCCAAGTTTCTTACCATTTTTAGACTCCAACATAAGTACAGTCTTGCTTACTTTTACAGGTAAGAGGAATATAGCACATTGAAAGGCTTACCTACATTTTAAATGCCTTGTCCAGGAAGTGATATACTTTACTGATGATAATATTTCATTAGAGTGTACTAATCACAGGACATTACCTAGATGCAAGGGCAACTGGGAAATAAAAGTACACGCCTTTTTAGCCTTCTCTGAGTAACAATTATATATTAAGTTAGAGGACCCACATTTTGGTGAATGGTTAGCTGTCTCTACTTCAGGGTTTCTTGAAAAATGTGAGCCTGAACCTGTCTCTGTTTTCCTTTCCTGTCAATATTTTTTTTCATTCTACCCAAAATAAGGAAGGGCAGATACCATTGTGAATGTTTCAGAAAAGACTGCTAACATTCCTATCTTTCAAGAAGATATTGGGAGCCAAAAATTGGA
>NW_004447365.1:1744-2995 GCF_000243295.1 Trichechus manatus latirostris
TAAAAAGATAAATATATATTTAGAGAGAGAAAAAATTCACAACACATTATCAATTTTTTAAAAGCCAACAAATACCACAAATGCTAGAATTTTATTGGTTAACAGTATGACACCACTCTGTAATGCTTTTCCCCGTATTTGTTGCTGTAATCCTTATTGCATATAAAGTGGAAGTAAAGTGAGAAAAAGCTCAAACACAGACGTATTTAGATTGCAATCACCATTGCTATATCTTCAACCCTCTATTCCCACCTTTTATAGTTCCATGTTTCCAAAAAATCCCTTTTAATCACACTGTTTATAAATTATAATTAAAATTTTTTCTTTGACCTAGATTTAGATTGTCTCCAAAAGACTGAGTCATATGTTATTTATACTATAAATCACCAGCTTGAGGTCAAAATGGCTGTCTCTTCATATCGTCAGTAACTTAGGTAAATATTTGGCACTTTATTTAATCAAGTAATTAAAACTCTTTACCACTCTATTTCCTCATAGAACAATATCAGCTGCCCAAATCTGAAAATTCTCAGATATTAAAATTGGATAGATTATTTGCAAAGCTTCTGCAGATCATACCAAGATATTAAACAGAGGCAAGACACTATTATACCATCAATCATTAATAAAGCCCTTTTGAAAATCACCTATAAATCCCTCTATTATAAAGGGGAAAAAAATGAAAATTACCAGGGTAGAGTATATATCTTCTCTTATTTTGGTAGCCTTGCAATGTTGCAATTTGGCAAAGCTGAACTATATTTTCCAGAATTCTCTTTCTTGTATGTTTTTGGTTGGATGCATCATGAGAATGTTTCTTGGGTGAGATCTGGAGGGCAGATGGGATCTATAGCCATTTAGTAGCTTACACACATTGTTACTGATCTGGAGAATCACTTTGTGCTCTTGAGGCAACAATTGTGCCTCTATTGCTTCACTTTCTACTGGAACCTCCTTCCATTCTTCTGATTCCTAGGCCAGATGTGTGTGTGTGTGTTTAGCTTTAGGATGAAAGGTCCCAGATTCTCCAGTATACTCAAACCACCAAGGTCAGAAGCAACAAAAGTTTACATGGATTTCACTCTTTTCTGTGGCTCCAGCTTGTATTTGTGGATTCTAGCTTGTTCTTGCTCTCTTCTACCCTCCTGCCTACCTACTGTGTGAACTTCAAGCTTTAGCATCTAATGTGAAAACAACAGCCTCAAAAATATTGCCTGCATAAGATCGAATAAAAGTTTGCAGCTATAGATC
>NW_004447366.1:0-1058 GCF_000243295.1 Trichechus manatus latirostris
TCTTGTGTGCTTAGAACATAGACATCATTATTAACATTGTAGTACACATCCTTCTGAATTTCTATACACATGTGTTTCTTTTTAGAAGCAAAATAATATCTTACTACACATTCTGTTTTTCAAACTTCTTTTTTGTCAGTAAACAGCATTCACATTTACCTTTCAGTGAATTTTGAATCTTATGTAATATTCAGACCACATTCAATTGTCTCCATTTGACTAAAAATGTTATTATCATTTTAGATCAAATGGCAAGCCATATTAGAAGACAAGATAAAGGCATTATATATCTGTTAAATTATTTATAATAACTGGCCTTAAAAAGAAGATTTAAAATTTTGCTTCTGGGACAGCCTTTATTAATTAAAACTAAATACCAGTATGTACATAATAATTATCTTGTTTCCGATACAGGCTTCTGGAAATTATATAATTTGAGTTGTATTTGTAAGTTACTTTGTTGTTGTTGTTAGGTGCCATCCAGTCGGTTCTGACCATATCAACTCTATGCACAACAAAACGAAACACTACCCAGTCCTGCCTCATCGTTACAATCATTGCTATGTTTGAACCCATTGTTGCAACCACTGTATCAATCCATCTTGTCGAGGGACTTTCTTTTTCACTGACCCTCTACTTTACCAAGCATGATATCCTTCTCCAGGGACTGCTCCCTCCTGATAACACGTCCAAAGTACGTGAAACAAAGTCTCACCATCCTCCTTCTAAGGAGCATGCTGGCTGTACTTCTTCCAAGACAGATATGTTCGTTGTTCTGGCAGTCCACGCTATAGTCAATATTCTTCACCGACACCATAATTCAAAGGTATCAATTCTTCTTCAGTCTTCCTTATACATTGTCCAGCTTTTACACACATATAGGGTGATTAACAATATCATGGCTTGGGTCAGGAACACCTTAGTCATTAAGGTGACATCTTTGATTTTTCACACTTTCAAGAGGTCTTTCTAACTAACCATAAAAATCATAGATGAATTGCTAATCTCAATTTCTCCTTTTGTAAAATAGGATTAGTATTACCTAATTTAGTGCCTCT
>NW_004447366.1:1531-3030 GCF_000243295.1 Trichechus manatus latirostris
ACTCTGAGACCTTACATGGGGTGATCTGATTTCAGATATCTGAATATAACTTCTGCATATTTTGCTAGGTCAGTGACCTCAAATTATAAAAGTAATCTACCAAACATAACCTTTCTTTACACCTTCTTAATTTCTCTTCACTGATCATTTATGTATGATAGGTATAATTTTAGCATTAGTTGAGTTTTGCTTAATTAGATAACTTGCATTTGATATCATGTAAAGAACATATGCAATATCTCTGAATATATGCAAGAAAGATCAAATCTATTATTCAGGAATATATTCTTAACAATCACATTCAAATTTTAAATTAATAATTTTGGAATTGGTTTGACAACTTATTAGGGGACAAGAATGATTTTTCCAAAATGACTATTTCCTGGGAAATGGCAAAAGGGAGGTATTTCAACTGGGTTAAGGGTAGTTCCCAGAAGCGAAGATCTCTTTAGGGAGTGTCATGGATTGAATTATTTCCTCCAAAAAATGTGTGTATCAACTTGGTTAGGTCATGATTCGCAGTATTTTATGACTGTCTACATTTTATCATCTGATATGATTTCCCTATGTGTTGTAAATGCTATCATTATGATATAATAAGATGGATTAGTGGCAGTTATATTGATGAGGTCTATAAGATTAGGTAGTGTCTTAAGCCAATCTCTTTCAAGATATAAAAGAAAGAATTGAGAAGAGACACATGAGAAACTCATGCCACCAAGAAAGCAGTGCAGGGAGCAGAGCGTGTCCTTTGGACCTGAGGTTCCTGCGCTGTGATGCTCCCAGACCAAGGGAAGACTGAAGACAAGGACCTTCCTCCAGAGCTGACAGAGAGAGAAAGCCTTCCCCCGGAGCTGATGCCCTGAATTTGGACTCGTAGCTTACTCATCTGTGAGAGAATAAATTTCTCTTTGTTAAAGCCATCCACTTGTGGTATTTCTGTTAGAGCAGCGCTAGATAACTAAGACAAGGAGTTACAAAGAAAATTCAAATATAAAGGCATATAATCCAAAAATTGCATGAAGGTAATAGGATACAAGCAATCTAGTATGAATAAAAGCTAGTAATAAGGAATAATCCAACTAAGTAAAAAGATGATGGCCTCTAATTATAATAAATATCACTGTGTAAATGATTCGAGTGTGGAGCTTAGAAGAAAGGTAGGAAAAAAAAAACAGGTATCAGATATGTGTATTGATAACCCAAAAGTTGTACATACATACACACATAAAGCATATATGGTAACAATATTCATAGCTGATTTTATAAAAATAAATTCCTTTGAGAACAATTTCTTTAAATTGAAAGTCACTTCAACATTTCAAGTTTTATAATTGACATCAATCCATGTGAAGATTTTCAGAAATAGTAGTGTTACAGTAATATACCCTTTAACAAAATAAAGATGAATTATAGCATTCAAATGTAAAAGGAAACAGACTAGATCTTGGTGTTCTGCATTATTTTAGCATGATAGTATCTAATGTGATTCCAAGAAA
>NW_004447367.1:0-958 GCF_000243295.1 Trichechus manatus latirostris
TTCCCACCATCACCTCATTCTCCAGGCAGCCACTGATTGCTATCACCAGAGGTAAGTTTTACTTGTGGTAGAATGTTATATAAATACAAAGAAAACAAACAAACAAACATCCATTGCCATCAAGTCAATTCTGACTCATACCAACCCTACAATTGTAGAGTATTCATAATGTTTTCTTTCGTGTCTGCCTTTTTCACTTAACCTGATATTTTTGAGATTTATACACATTGTTGCATGCATCAGTAGTTCGTTCTTTTTAATTGATGGGTACTAGTCCACGGCATGGCGGAGCTCTGGTGGCACAGTGGTTAAGAGCTTGCAGGCTAACAAAAAGGTCAGCAGTTCGAATCCAGCAGCTGCTTCTTGGAAACCCTATGGGGCAGTTCTTCTCTGTCCACAGGGTCGCTATGAGTCAGAACCGACTTGACAACACCTAACAACAGTCCACAGTGTGAATTTATTACTCTCTATTCATCCATTCTCCTTTGATGACTATTTGGAGATGTTTTCAGTTTTAAGGTTATATGAATAAAGATGCTGTAATCATTCTTGTAGAAGTCTTTTTTTGTTTACATGTTTAATTTCTCATGGGTAAATACCAAGGAGTGGAGTTGCTGGGCCATCGTGATAGCCGATGCAGCCAGGAGCTGCTTTGCCATTTTCGGAAGAAAGGAAGGAAGGAAGAAGGAAGGAAGGAAGGAAGAAGGAAAGAAGGAAGGAAGAAAGGAAGAAAGGAAGGAAGGAAGGAAGGAAGGAAGGAAATGCCTGCTGGGATATTGATTGGAATTGTGTTGAAGCTATACATTTATTTGGGAGAAGTAAAATCTTAACAATACTGAGTCTTCCAATTCAGGAACATGGCATATCCTTCTGCTTGTTTAAGTCAACTTAAATTTCTCTCAGCAATAATTTTTGTTTTTTAATCTAGGGGTCTTACACACCTTTGATTAAATCTACC
>NW_004447367.1:2291-2973 GCF_000243295.1 Trichechus manatus latirostris
TATTTCATATCATTAACTTGTGCTTCACGTATAATTAAGCTTTCTTAAGTGGGAGCTCCTCTTCTTCATAAATTGACCCTTCTATCGTTATGAAATGACCATCTTTATCACCATAAAAGGTAATAGCTTTTACTTTGAAGTTTACTTAGTCAAATACAAATGTTGTTGTTGTCGTTAGGCACCATCAAGTCAGTTCCAACCCACAGTGACCCCATGTATAACAGAACGAAACACTGCCAGGTCCTGTGCTATCCTTACAATCGTTGCTGTGTTTGAGCCCATTGTTGCAGCCACGGTGTCAAGCTATTTCATCTAGTGTCTTCCTCTTTTTCACTGACCCTCTACTTTACCAAGCATGATGTCCTTTTCCAGGGACTGGTCCCTCCTGATGACATATCCAAAGTGCATGAGACAAAGTTTGCCATCCTCACTTCCATGGAGCACTCTGGCTGTATTTCTTCCAAGACACACTTGTTGGTTCTTCTGGCAGTCCATGGTATCTTCAGTATTCTTCACCAACACCATAATTCAAAGGAATCAATTTTTCTTTGGTCTTCCTTATTCATTGTCCAGCTTTCACATGTGTATGAAGCGATTGAAAATACGGCTTGGGTCAGGCGCACCTTATTCCTCGAAGTGACATCTTTGCTTTTTAACACTTTAAAGAGATCCTTTGCAACAG
>NW_004447368.1:0-908 GCF_000243295.1 Trichechus manatus latirostris
ACACGCTCGGCATTTCTCAAGCTGAAAAAATTGAAGAAAAAATTCAAGCTTCAAGTTGCAATAGTGAAGGATTCTATGGAGAAAATATTAAATGACACAGAAAGCATCAAAAGAAGATGGAAGGAATACACAGAGTCATTATACCAAAAGATACTCCACTGGTCCCACCCCCGTCTGGAGCAAGGGAGAATGAAGAAAACCAAAGACACGAGGGAAGATTAGTCCATAAGTCTAATGGACCACAGATACCACAGCCTGCACCAGACTGAGTCCAGCACAACTAGATGTTGCCTGGCTACCACCACTGACTGCTCTGACAGGGATCACAACGGAGAGTCCTGGACAGAGCTGGAGATAAATGTAGAACAAAATTCTAACTCAAAAAATGACCAGGCTTGCTAGTTTGAGAGAGTCTGGAGAAACCCCGACAGTATTGCCCCCGGACACCCTCTTAACTCAATACTGAAGTTACTTGTGAGGTTCACTCTTCAGCCAAAGATTATACAGGCCCATAAAACAAAATGAGACTAAATGAGCTCACCAACTCAGGGGCAAGAATGAGAAGGCAGGATGGGACAGCGAAGCTGATAATGGGAATTACCCAAGGTCGAGAAGAGGAGAGTGTTGACATGTTGTGGGGTTGACCACCAATGTCAGAAAGCAATATGTGTATTAACTGTTTAATGAGAAGATACTTTTCTCTGTAAACGTTCACCTAAAGCACAAAAAGAAAAAGACTTTTTTCTTAACTCGTGTCACAGTGTTTTACTGTATTATTAGCTGGCTTTCCCTAGGTAATAGGAACTTGGTCATAATTCATAATTTGATTGCATATGTCTGGCCTGTAATGCACTGTTTTTGGGGTTAATGCAGGTAAGGGTGTAGTTGTAGATGATGCATAATCTGAC
>NW_004447368.1:1380-3016 GCF_000243295.1 Trichechus manatus latirostris
TGTATTCCATGTTTTACATTTCTTTACCCATTTGGAATATTTTTTAACTTTGAATACTTAAACCTGTTTCAGTCACCCTCCAAATAACGCTAGAATTATAACGGGATATTTTTAGTGATTACGTTAAAGGTCTTCTATGGTTTGGCATCTCATATGTTTTTTAGCGTTCCAAGAAAAGACTGAATTAGGAGAGTTAAAGGTTTGGTAAAATAATTTGGTTATTGTTAAACATTCTAAAGAGTTACTAGCTCTTGACGTGTTCTCAGACAATACCTTTTTGTCTGACATCATCATCATTCAGAGTTTATATTGAGCAATTAAATGATTCATCTTCCTTACTTGATCTGTAGCATTAAAGTCACCTGAGTGTCTGACTTTTACAAACTTAGACACAGGGATCTGTGTGTGCATGTATGTATGTGTAATTGACAACCAGAGTCACTGGATAATATGCTGATTAAGATGTGAAAAAATGAAAGAATGGAATAGACTAGCATATAAATGGAAAAAGTGATAGGAGTTGCTATTTAAGATGTTGTTGTTGTTAGCTGCTGTTGAGTTGGACCTCGACTCATGGTGGCCCGTGTACAGTGAGATCAGACCATTGTGTAATCCATAAAGTTTTAAAATTTGCTGATTTTTGGAAGTAGATTGTCAGGCCTTTCTTCCTAGTCTGTCATAATCTGCAAGCTCCACTGAAACCTGTTCATCATCACAGCAGTATCCATGCCACCAGTGACAGACAAGTGGAGGCTGCGCTTGATGTGTGTTGGCCAGGAATCGAACCCAGGTCTCCCACATGGATGGTGAGACTTCTACCAGTGAACCACCACTGCCCTCCAGCTACTTAAGATACAAAAAAAAAAAAAAAAAAAAACCAAACTAGTTGCTGTTGAGACGATTCCAGCTCATGATGACACCATGTGCTGCAGAGTAGAATTGCTCCGTAGGATTTTCTTGGCTATAATCTTAATGGAAATACACCACCAGGCCTTTCTTCCATTGTACAGGTGGAGGGTTCAAACCACCAACGTTTAGGATAATAGTCAAGCGCAAACTGTTTGAGCCACTTAAGGATCTTTCTATTTAAGATTAATAGGTTACAAACAAAGCTTCTTAGTAATAGTTATAGGGACTCAGAGCTATTCCTAGGCATTCAGTAGACAAAATCATTGGAGAGGCAGTACTTATGACCAAAAAGAATTAAAAAAAAAAAAAGTGAAAATCTGTTTGATTTATAAAGCATTGAGAACTTACTTTGGAATAAAATGTTAAAAGTAAAGACTTGGTTTCTGCTTGAGTGAGGATTTATCTGAAGGTTATCAATAATCCTAATGGTTTTGAGTGAACCTAAATGTTTCTGGAAAAAAAAAAATTCTTATAGGAGCCCTGGTGGCATAGTGGTTAAGTGCTCCACTGCTAACCAAAAGGTCGGCGATTTGAACCCATGAACCCAAGGGAGAAAGATGTGACAGTCTGCTTCTGTAAAGATTACAGCCTTGGAAGCACTATGGGGCAGTTCTGTTGTTGTTAGGTGCGGTCAGGTCAGTTCCAACTCATAGCAACCCTATGTACAACAGAACAAAACGCTGCCCAGTCCTGCGCCATCCTCGCAATTGTTGCTATGTTTGAGCCC
>NW_004447369.1:0-1429 GCF_000243295.1 Trichechus manatus latirostris
AAGCTTATTTACATGGTTGTTGGTGGGCCTTGACTCTTTGCCACGTGGACCTCTACACAGAACTGCCTTACAACATGGCAGCTGGCTTCCCACAAGACAAGCAATCCAAGACACAGTGAGAGAAGTCACAGTCTTTTTATAACCTAGTTTCAGAAGTGACATCTCATCACTTCTGCGGTATTATATTCATTAGAAGTGAGTCAGCAAGTCCAGCCCATGCTCCAGGGAAGGGGGTTACACAAGGGCACGAACACCAGGTGGTAGGGATCATTGGGTGCCATCTTGGAGGCTGCCTCCCACATTCTGTATTCAATAAGGTCACAAAAATCACCCGGTGCTTTAACCTGGGACCTGCTTTCTCCCTGAAAATCATGGTGTAAATTGGGTTCTCCATCATTCTCAAGAATAGAGTCAGAGTGGAGCTGTGTTTTTCCATCTTTCTGGCGATATAAACATTTCCTCAAATAAAATCCTTCTCAACTGGTGAATGGATACACAAGTTGCTATATAACCATCCCAAACCCAAACTCATTGCTATCAAGTTGATTCCGACTCATAGTGACCCTATAGCTCTGCCTCATAGGATTTCCAAGGAGCGGCTGCTGGATTCGAACTGCTGACCTTTAGGTTAGCAGCTGAGCTCTTAACCACTGAGCCACCAGGACCCCAGTGGCCTAATGGGTAAGGCACTGGCCTTCTAAGGCAGGAATTGAAGGTTCAAGTCCCCTGGGGTATTTTTGGAGCCCTGGTGGTGCAGTGGTTAAGGGCTCAGCTGCGAACCAAGAGGTTGGCAGTTTGAATCCACCAGCTGCTCCTTAGAAAACCTATGGGGCAGTTCTACTCTGTCTATAGGGTTGCTATGAGTTGGAATCAACTCGACAGCCATGGGTTTTGTTTTGTTTTGTTTTTTATGTAACCATAAAGTGGAATACTACTCAGCCAAAAAAAAAAAAGTAGTAATACGCACAACACACATGAACATCAAAAACAGCCTGACACAGGAATAGACACTGTATTTACATGAAACTCTAGGGAACAAGAAGAGGTGAAGAAACTATGAGTGAGAGCGAAGAGGAGAAAAATTTCAGTAGTTGCCATGTATGTGAAACTTTGTGGTGAGATAACGATGAAGAGACGGCCCATCTCCGTATCTCGTTAACGCGTCTGAAAGATTCCATATACAGGTAATAAAACTTTAAAATACATACATGAGAAACACAAGATTCAGGGGAGTGTTTTACCTCTGGCAGGTGATGCAGACATTGGTAAGGGTAAGTTATTGGTGAATTTTAGTTGGTAGACTTAGCAGTAGGCTCGTGGGTGCTCATCATATTAAAAACAAAGAAGAGGGCCATGGATAGATCAATGATGCTGATGTGTATTAAATCAAAGAGTATGACAATCAATTCTGGGCACCTGCTGTCCAAGT
>NW_004447369.1:1529-3378 GCF_000243295.1 Trichechus manatus latirostris
GGCCTAATGGGTAAGGCACTGGCCTTCTAAGGCAGGAATTGAAGGTTCAAGTCCCCTGGGGTATTTTTGGAGCCCTGGTGGTGCAGTGGTTAAGGGCTCAGCTGCGAACCAAGAGGTTGGCAGTTTGAATCCACCAGCTGCTCCTTAGAAAACCTATGGGGCAGTTCTACTCTGTCTATAGGGTTGCTATGAGTTGGAATCAACTCGACAGCCATGGGTTTTGTTTTGTTTTGTTTTTTATGTAACCATAAAGTGGAATACTACTCAGCCAAAAAAAAAAAAGTAGTAATACGCACAACACACATGAACATCAAAAACAGCCTGACACAGGAATAGACACTGTATTTACATGAAACTCTAGGGAACAAGAAGAGGTGAAGAAACTATGAGTGAGAGCGAAGAGGAGAAAAATTTCAGTAGTTGCCATGTATGTGAAACTTTGTGGTGAGATAACGATGAAGAGACGGCCCATCTCCGTATCTCGTTAACGCGTCTGAAAGATTCCATATACAGGTAATAAAACTTTAAAATACATACATGAGAAACACAAGATTCAGGGGAGTGTTTTACCTCTGGCAGGTGATGCAGACATTGGTAAGGGTAAGTTATTGGTGAATTTTAGTTGGTAGACTTAGCAGTAGGCTCGTGGGTGCTCATCATATTAAAAACAAAGAAGAGGGCCATGGATAGATCAATGATGCTGATGTGTATTAAATCAAAGAGTATGACAATCAATTCTGGGCACCTGCTGTCCAAGTAGAGCATGGGAGAAGATCTGAAGAAATCTGTCCACGTGGTGCTCTGTGTAAAACCCCTATACTTCCCTTTACCTACTCCCCAGAGTTTCTGGAGTAACCGGTGACTTGGTGTAGAGGCTGGACCATGTGTTACAAAGAAATATCTTCCTTTTTCCTTTCTTTCTTCCTTCCTTCCTTCCTTTCTTCCTCCCTCCTTCCTTCCATCCATTCATCACTGTCTCCCTTTTTCCATCCCTCTCTCCCTCCCTTTCTTCCTTTCTCTTTCCATACATCAGATCAGACCCTAGTGGCTAGTCTGCTGATGTTCCTGTACTTTGTCTCCCTTGCACATCATTCTGTACGGATCCACCTTATTCTTTTTACTGCCTACATTGAATTCTGTTGCACGGATTCCTAAAGTACATTTATATGTTTCCATATTAATAACTGATGGCAATGGTGGTTGACTCGGGTTTGATTCCCAGCCAATGCACCTCAAGCACAGCCATCACTTTTGTATCATTGGAGGTTTGCATACTGCTATGATGTTGAACAGGTTTCAGCAGAGCTTCTGGACTAAGACAGATTAGAAAGAAAGTCCTGAAGATCTACTTCCAAAAATAAAAAAGATCAGCCCATGAAAACCCTATGGATCACCATGATCCTCACTCCATTGTGTATGTGTTCACGAGTTGGGGGCTGACTCAATGCAGCTAACAACAACAATACTGATAATTTATATTGGTTCTAGTTTGGGTTTTTTTTCCTTCAAAATTGTCTTATTGTCAGGATCGTTTGGGACAGGTAGACATGTCTCTCATTGGCAAAAGGATGCCACTTCCAGCTAGGAAAGGACAGCGTCTATCTCCATTCAGGAAACATTGTATTAATTCTCCCCCTCACACCTTGGGAGTGGTTGGGCTCTAGCCATCCCTAAAGTCTCTTCACCTGGGGGCTGTGGAGACAGATGCATCCTACTGGCTCTCCTCAGATCGACTTCCAACACCCTCTTAAAACCCTGAGAAGTGAGAACCCAGTGAACGTCTTCTGAAGGCTGAGAAAAGATATATTGCATTTGAGCTGTTATTAATACCTGATAACTCATTAAAACC
>NW_004447370.1:0-3017 GCF_000243295.1 Trichechus manatus latirostris
CATTCTTTAAAGAGATGGAAAAACTAATCATTAACTTTATATGGAAAAGGAAGAAGCCCTGGATAAGTAAAGCTCTACTGAAGAAGAAGAATAAAGTAGGAGGACCCCCCACTACCTGACTTCAAAACCTACTATACAGCCATGGTAGTTAAAACAGCCTGGTACAATAACAGATACATTGACCAATGGAACAGAACTGAGAACCCAGATGTAAATCCATCCACCTATGGTCACCTGATCTTTGACAAAGGCCCAAAGTCCATCAAACGGGGAAAAGACAGTGTTTTTAACAAATCGTGCTGGCAAAACTGGATGTCCATCTGCAAAAAAATGAAACAGGACCATACCTCACACCATACACAAAAACTAACTCAAAATGAATCAAAGACTTAAAAATAAAATCAAAAACTATGAAGATCATGGAAGAAAAAATAGGATCAACACTGGAGGCCCTAATACATGACGTTAACAGGATACAAACCATAACTAAGAACACACAAACTTCAGAAGATAAGCTAGATAACTGGGATCTTCTAAAAATGAAACGCTGATGCTCATCAAAAGACTTCACCAAAAGAGTAAAAAGAGAACCTACAGACTGGGAAAAAATTGGGGGCTATGACAAATCCGACAAAGATCTAATCTCTAAAATCTACAGGAAAAACCAACACCTCTACCACAAAAAGACTGATAATCCAAATAAAAAATGGTCAAGAGATATGAACAGACACTTCACCAAAGAAGACATTCAAGTGGCTAACAGACACATGAGGAAATGCTTGAGATCACTAGTCATTAGAGAAATGCAAATCAAAACCACAATGAGATACCATCTCACCCCAGCATTACTGGCACAAATAAAAAAAAAAGAAATAACAAATGTTGGAGAGGCTGCAGGGAGATTGGAACTCTTATGCACTGCTGGTGGGAATACAAAATGGTACAAACATTTTGGAAAATGATATGGTGCTTCCTTAGAAAACTAGAAATAGAAATACCATATGATCCAGCAATCCTACTCGTAGGAATATATCCTAGAGATATAAGAGCAGTCACATAAACAGACATATGCACACTCATTTTCATTGCAGCATTGTTCACAACAGCAAAAAGATGGAAATAGCTTAGATGTCCATCAACAGATGAATGGAGAGACAAACTATGGTACATACACACAGTGCAGTACTACACAACAATAAAGAACAATGATGAATCTGCAAACTATCTCACAACATGAATGAATCTGGAGGGCATTATGCTGAGTAAAATAAGTCAATCACATAAGGACAAATATTGTATGAGACCACTACTATAAAAACTGATGAAAATGTTTATACACAAAAAGAAACAATCTTTGATGGTTACGAGGGAGGAGAAGGGCGGAGATGGGAAAACACTAATAGATGATAGATAAGTGGTAACTTTGGTGAAGGGTAAGATAGTACACAATACTGGGGAAGCCAGCACAACTTGTACAAGGAAAGGTCGTGGAAGTCCATAGACACATCCAAACTCCCTGAAGGACCAAATTACCAGGCTGAGGGCTGTGGGGTCCATGGTCTCAGGGAACATCTAGCTCAATTGGCATAATATAGTTTATAAAGAAAATGTTCTACATTCTACTTTGGTGAGTAGTGTCTGGGGTCTTAAAAGCTTTTGAGTGGCCATCTAAGATCCTCTACTGGTTTCACCCTGTCTGGAGCAAGGGAGAATGAAGAAAAACAAATACACAAGGGAAAGATTAGTCCAAAGGACTAGTGGACCACAACCACTACAGCCTCCACCAGACTATGTCCAGCACAACTAGATGGTGCCTGGCTACCAGCACTGAGTGCTCTGACAGGGATCACAGTAGAGGGTTCCAACAGAGTGGGAGAAAAATGTAGAACAAAATTCTAAGTCACAAAAAAAGACTAGACTTACTGGCCTGACAGAGACTGGAGAAACCCCGAGAGTATGGCCCCTGGCCACTCTTTTAGCTCAGTAGTGAAGTCACTCCCGAGGTTCACCCTTCAGCCAAAGATTAGACAGGCCCATAAAACAAAACGAGACTAAAGGGGCACACCAGCCCAGGGGCAAGGACTAGGAGGCAGGAGGGCACAGGAACGCTGGTAATAGGGAACCAAAGGTCGAGAAGGGGAGAGTGTTAACATGTCGTGGAGTTGGTAACCAATGTCACAAAACAATATGTGTAATAACTGTTTAATGAGAAGCTAGTTTGTTCTGTAAACCTTCATCTAAAGTACAATAATAAAAAATTAATTAATTAAAAAAAAAAGACTGCAGCATTAAAGCCTGCCTCAGTTTCCAGCCTGCTGGTCTGCTCTGCAGATGTCAGAATTGTCAGGTTCTCTGGAGAACACTGACTGCTACATGTTGAAAATGTTATACCAGGCTAACACTAATCAAACTTATGAATGAAGAGGTGAAATCACTACAAATTCTAGAAATATTAAAAGGACAATAGGGACTATTATGAACAATGTTATTAGTAAATCTAATAACTTTGATAAAATGGTCAAATTCCTTGAAAAATGCAAGTTTAAAGGCTCATTCACTATATAAAACCAGTTGCCATCCAGTCAATTTTGACTGATGGCAACCCTATAGGACAGAATAGAACTGCTCCATAGGGTTTCCAAGGAGGGTATGGTGGATTTGGTTAGCAGCCGAGTTTTTAGATAATGTAAAAAGCCGTAGATCTATTTTCTTTTTTATTGTACTTTAGCTGAAGTTTTACAGAACAAATAGTTTCTCATTAAACAGTCAGTACACATATTGTTCTACGACATTGGTTAACAACCCTATGACGTGTCAACACTCTCCCTTCTCAACCTTGGAGGACCTTTTTCTTTTCTGGTGAAAATATACATAGCCAAAGTTACACCATTTCAAAAGTTTGTACCTGTACAATTGAGTGACATGGATTACATTCTTCCAGTTGTGCTGCTATTCTCACTATCCTTTTCCAAATTATTCCATCACCATTATCTTCAATTCACTGCCCCCTAGGCTTC
>NW_004447371.1:0-3017 GCF_000243295.1 Trichechus manatus latirostris
GGTCTCTGCGCTGAGAAGCTGCTAGACCAGGGGAAGATTGATGACAAGGATCTTCCTCCAGAGCCGACAGACAGAGAAAGCCTTCCCCTGGAGCTGGCACCCTGAATTTGAACTTCTAACCTTCCAGACTGTGATAGAATAAATTTCACTTTGTTAAAGCCATCCACTTGTGGTGTTTCTTGTTACAGCAGCACTAGATGACTACGACAGCAACCACGATGTCCTTTTCTAGTGATTGGTTTTTCCTTATGATGTGTCCAAAGTAAGCGAGCCGAAGTTTGCCATTCTCACTTCTAAAGAGAATTCTGGTGTGCTTCTCCCAGTAGCAGCTATTATATTTGATCCTCACAAGCACTTGTTGAGGCAGATGTTGTCCCCGTTTTACGGATGAGGAAACAGACTCAGAGAGTTGAGGCAACTTGCCCAGCGTCACTTGGCCAGTAAGGAAACAGCTATAAATGGACCCGAGTCTGTCGACTCCCAAACCCATCCCCTTCCCCACCTGCACCACATGCCTCTTAGTTATTCACACATTAAATACAACAACTACAAAATTCCTGGGGGGTCAGGGGGGAGTCCTCTACACTTGGCCTAGTAGCCCTTGGGTCCTGAGTATAATTGTTTGATTCCATTTTTTGATTTGGCAAATATGATGAGCCTCAGTTTACCCGCGGGGTTACTCACGCTCACATTGGAAGAGAAGAACTAGAAGGTACAGAGTGTAAAAGACCAGGATGGGGAAGTGAAGCCAGCTCAGAAGTTTAAACAAAAATTGAAAGAAGAAAAGCATCCCCTAAACAACCCAACCAAAGCCAAAAGACAATGAATTGACCACCTCTAGCCTTCTTGCCCCACATGGGATGAGATGCTACTGTCCCCAGCAGAGCAAGGGGACAGGCAAGTGTGGGTTTGGAAGCCAGCTGGGCCTTACAAACCCTGATCTCTCTGAACCATATTTTCCTTGTTTGTAAAAGAGAGATGATTGTGGCGCCTGCCTCCAAGGGTTGCTGTGAAGATTAAAGAAGATGATGCATGTAAAACGCTCGTCATACAGTAAGTGCTCAATAAATGCTTACTGTGGTTATTGTTATCAAGGGAAGGAATAAGTATGGTTATTATTACCAAGGAAACCCTCGTGGCACAGTGGTTAAGAGCTACGGCTGCTAGCCGAAAGATAGGCAGTTTGAATCCACCAGGCGCTCCTTGGAAACCCTATGGGGGCAGTTCTACTCTGTCTGATAGGGTTGCTATGAGTAGGAATTGACTCAACAGCAGCGGGCTTTTTGGTTTTATTATTACTAAGGGGAGTTTGGGAGTGTAGGGGAGAGGTAGGAAAAGAAAACAAGGAGGAGAAGGAGGGGGAGCGGTGGGAGAGGGAGGAAGAGGAGGAAGGGAGAGAGGGGGAGGAGGGCAATTGATGGGTATCCCACCATCCCAGCTCCCCAGGCACAGCCAGCAGCACTTGCTGTGCTCCAGCCTTGGATGGAACCAGACTGGGCCGGCCGGTCCTCGATGTGGTCGTTAAGACTACTCATGCATTCCTCCTTTGTCCTACTGCCCACGTTTGCCAGATGTGGCTCTGGATGCCAGCAAGAACAGCTGTCCTCAGACGTGCCCAGCTGCAAAATGCGGACCTAGAGGTCTCAGGAAGGACACACAGACCTTGGAGGGTTAGCCAAAAAGAGAGGAGAGTGCTGTACACAGGCAATCACACCAGTGTAGTCACTGGTCCTGGACCTCCGCCTTCCCATCTGTAAAACGAGAGGCTAGGAGATGAGCTGCCATCTTGTGCCAGGTGATACCAATGCCCTGATGGGTCACAGCTGGCTGCCCTGGCCCCTGTGTCTTGTCCTGGAAGGCGTGGGTATGCACCTGCCCTCCTGGACGTGGGAACAATCTTGCCATTTTGCAGGATGGCCCCTCTGGTTCCCATGGGTCAATCTCATCAAATTGGAATGTGAGCTCTGCCCTAGAATGTTTCCCTTGGTAGATCGGGGCTCAGAGAGAGGCAGTGACTTCCCTAAGGATGAGCAGGGAGACTGTAATTGTGTTTTAGATCTAGGATAAGAAAGCACCACAGTAGTGGATACCAAGAGTGGGCAACCTACAGGGACCTAGTTCATCAGGTAGCCATAAACTGGATAAACATGAGATCTTTGACATCAGGCAAACCTTGGTTCAAATCCTATCTCCATCACTGACTCTTTCTGTGATCTTACCCAAGTCTCTTCACCTTTCCAACCCTCAATTTTTTATTTATAAAATGGGGGATAACAATGTGGTAGTTAAGGGTTTGGGCTATAGAATTAAACTGCCTAGGTTTGAATCCTTAGTGGTTATAAGCTGTGTGACCTGAAGCAACTTACTCAACCTCTCTGAATCTTAATTTTCTCATCTGGTCCTGTGCCATTTTCAACATAGTCAGTGTATTTTATCCCATTGTTGCAGTTATTGTGGATAATAGGACTCACCTCATAAGTTTAAATGAAGCTATGCATATATATGGGGCCTGTCACTAATTATTGCTGTTGATGTTGTTAGTATCATCCTTTGTTGTCTAAAAGATATTTTAACTGCCAGGAAACTGATGGTTTATCTACCAGCCCTTCATTCCAGCTCATGGGCCCTGGCTTTGCCTTGGCCACAGAGTTCTCTGGCATGGAACATTCCCTGGTCTGCCCACATCGAATGTGCTGAAACAGGAGTTGGAACTGGAGCAGCCCATCAGAGCCGCACAGACTCCTGACTGGAAAATGCCAGGAAAACTCTTTCTTGCTGTCACTGCAGAGACCCAGATGGGGCCTAGTGGTCAGAGTTAAAGCCGGGTTGGCCCCTGGTGCCTGTGGGACAGGCTGATTGGGGGTAGTTGGAGGTGTTGGCCAACTTGTGCCAGGAAGCCAAGGCCAGAGGGCCAAAGGGGCGGGGTAGGGTGAAGAGATGGGGCTGGGATTCTGTGCTGAGTCATGGAAGAGCTCCCACATAGGCAGGGCTCTAGGTATCCCTGATGGAGAGGTGAG
>NW_004447372.1:0-2900 GCF_000243295.1 Trichechus manatus latirostris
CTCCCTCCCTCTATCCTTCTCTCCTTCTCTTCCTCTACCCCTTCTTCCTTCCTCCCTCACTTCTCTTCCTTCCTTTGTTCCACCTCTCTTCTTTCCTTCCTTCCTCTCTTCCTTCTTTCTTGCTTCCTTCCTTTCTTTCTCTCTCTCTTTCCATAAATCAGTGTTTATTGAGCACTGGAGTTCTAGCAGTGAACCAGACAAATCAGCCCCTCTCCTTGCAGAATTTGCGTTCTGTTAGGGGAATCAGACAACAAAAAAGTAAACAAATAAAATCATTCCAGCTAGGAACAGGTACCATGAAGGAAATAAAAAAGACTAACAGGGCAGAGAGTGATTGGACTTAATTCCCCAGGGAAGGCCTCTCTACACAGGAACCCAACTGATGAAAAGAAGCCAGCCCTGCAGGGATCTAGGGGGGAGAGCATTCCAAGCAGAGGACACAGCGAGGAGAGAGTGCCTGGTGGGTTAGAAGTGCAGCAAGAAGGCTAGGGAGCACTGTGTAAGGGGGAGAATAGAAGGAGAAGACTTCAAGAGGTTGCCAGGGCTCAGGCTTACAGGACTTAGAAGGAGATGAAATCTACTTTAATTGCAATGGGAATGCACTGGAGACTTTTAAGCAGGGGAAAATATATACGTTGATTCATATTTTAAGAAATCCACTCTGACTGCCATGTGGAGAATGGGCTGGAGGGAAGAAGAAGAGGAAGCAGAGAAGGCAGAGGGGAGGCTCTGGTCACAGTCCAGCTGAGAGAGAGATGCTGGGGGCATGGACAAGGGGCAGGGAGGCAGAAGGAGATGATGTCAACTTTGGGAGATATGTGAATGAAGAGGGGTCACCAAGAAGCTGGCAGTTCCAATACCTCACTATGTGCTGTGTACTTATATACATCATTCATCCACATTCATAGTTAGTGAGCAACTACTATGAACCAAAGTCCTTGGGTGGTGCAAACAGTTAGCTCTCAGCTACTAACCTAAAATTTGGTGGTTTGAACTTACCCAGCAGCACCTCAGAATAAAGGCCTGACAATCTGCTTCTTTAAATATTACAGCCAAGAAAACTCTATTGTCTTAGTTATCTAGTGCTGCTATAACAGAAATACCACAAGTGCATGGCTTTAACAAACAAAAATTTGTTCTCTCACTGTCTAGTAGGCTAGAATTTAGGGCACCAGCTCTAGGGGAAGGCTTTCTGTCTCTGTCGGCTCTGGAGGAAGGTCCTTGTCATCCGTCTTCCCCTGGTCTAGGAGCTTCTCAGCCCGGGGAACCAAGTCCAAAGAACACACTCTGCTCCTGGCACTATTTTCTTGGTGGTATGAAGTCCTTCTGTCTTTCTGCTAGCTTCTCTCTTTTATATCTCAGAAAAGAATGACTCAAAATGCAACCTAACCTTATAGATTAAGAGCTGCCTTATTAACATAATGACCCCTAATCCTGCCTCATTAGCATCGTAAAGGTAGAATTTACAACACATAAGAGAATCACATCAGATGACAGAATGGTGGCCAGTCACACAATACCAGGAATCATGGCGTAGCTAAGATGACACACGTTTTGGGGGGACACAATTCAATCCATAACATTCCACCCTTCAGCATCCAAAAATTCATGTTCTTGCCACATGTAAAATATATTCACCTCATCATATCATAGCAAAAGTCTTTAATCAACTCCAGGTCCAAATTCCAAAAATTCCTCTTCATCTGTAAAACCTAGAATACAAGTTATCTGCTTCCAAAGTACAATGGTGGTACAGGCACAAGGTAGACATCTCCATTAAAAATAGGAAAAACTGGAGGGAAAGAAATGTTAACAGGCACCAAGCAAGTCAGCAGAACACAGTACATTAGCTCTCAGCCTTGAAAATACTCCTCTGTTCTCTAAGACCATTTAGACAATGTCCCTGCCCTCCAAATCTGGGTGTTGGACACACTCTCCGGGTTCTGGGTGGAGGCCCCTTGGTCCTGGGCTTCAGCTCCGCCTCCCAGACCCACTGGAATGGCAATTCTGCTCCCTTGGCTTTGGGCAACCCCATTCTCCTAGTCCATCTGAGTGGCAACCCTACCCCCTCAGCCCTGGCAGACCCCATTCTTTCACCCCATGGGCATGGCAGCCCCTCTCCCTCAGCTTTGGGCAGCGAATCCGACCCCATCCCACTGGTACTCATGAAAGGCAGCCCTACACTCCAGCAACCTAGGAGGCTGTGGTCCCACCCTTTAAAATCCCAGAGGCCATGGCTCCACCCTTAGAGACCCCAGAGTTCATGGACCTACCTTTTGAGACTGAGGCAGCTCTATTTCCTGTGTTCCTTGTCTCTTCAGCTTCTGTTTCCTGGTTCCTTGGCCTCTAGGCCCCTCAGGCCCTTGGGTCAGCCAGCGTGGCAAGTATTCCAAAGCTCTTTAACTCCACTAATAAGTGCTTAGAGGTACCCTACTCTGCCAAGAAACCTCCTGCACAAAGACATTCAGCTCTCTCACTCCATGGGTCGACTCTGGCCCTGTCTCACACTGGTCTCCTGGTTCTGCTGCTGCCATTTCTCTGCTGCTGCTACTCACCATCTGTGCCGTCTCCAGTGTAACCAGCTGTCCTCACTTCCTTGAGTCCTCACCAGAGTTGTCTTTGATGTCCATAATTCCACCAACAGTCTCTTCAAAGCAATCTAGGCTTTTACTATTAGGCACTTTAAAAATCTTCCAGGTTCTACACATTACTCAATTCCAAAACCACTTCCACAGTGTAGGTGTCTCTTAGAGTAGCACGCCACACTCTCAGTATCAAATTCTGTCTTAGTTATCTAGTGCTGCTATAACAGAAATACCACAAGTGGGTGCCTTTAACAAATAGAAATTTATTCTCTGTCTAGTAGGCTAGAAGTCTGAATTTAAGGCACCAGCTCTAGA
>NW_004447373.1:0-1110 GCF_000243295.1 Trichechus manatus latirostris
TGTGTCACTGCTCTTGTATCTCTAGGATATATACCTAGGAGTGGGATTGCTGGATTATAAGATATTTCTATTCCTAGCTTTTTGAGAAAGTGCCATACCATTTTCCATAGTAGATGTACCATTTTACAATCCCATCGACAGTGTTATAAGAGTTCCAATCTCCCCACAACCTTACCAACTTCTGTTGTTTTCTGTTTTTTTGATCAGTGCCATTTTTGAAGGGATGAGATGATATTTCATTGTAGCTTTGATTTGCATCTCTCTAATGGCTAACGATAAGAGCACTGGTGGCACAGTGGTTAAAGTGCTCAGCTGCTAACCCAAAGATGGGAGATTTGAACTCACCAGCTGCTCTATGGGAGAAAGATGTTGGTAGTCTGCTTCCTTAAAGACTTACAGCCTTGGATTCCTTGTTCTCTGATATATCTTTCCTTTTGACATTAACTTTCTGCTGCCTATTTAAGTGCAAGGTAAAATATACCTGCTTACTATTTGCATATGTTTATGTATCTTGCTGCTCTTATGTTTATGTGTCTCAGAGTATCACAGGTCAACCCCAGAACCATGTATAATGAGGCTCTTGATAAATGCCTTTTGAATGCTGCCCTTATTTTCTTTTATACCTTCAAACTTCGAGAAGGCAATTGATCAAGCTGTGAGAGTGTAAAGTGAACTATTAAATTACGTTTTTCAAGTCATCACTTTAAAAGTTTAGTTGTCTTTTATTTATCTTTAAAAGTTATGGTATTATGAATTAGACATACCTTGTAATCGTGTAATTGTCAAGTATGTGACAATTGGAAAAGTGATAGCAAGTATTAATATTAATTTGACATAAAGATAATCATTACTTAAAAAATAGTACAATTTCCTTTATTGGGCATCTAATGCTTTCAGAAATAGGCTCCCACTCACCTAGTCCTGTAAACTCATTCAAATTTACATCTAACACACAAAATTTCTATGGAAACCATATTGTTGTTCAAACATGCCAGATGCATTCTTGTATTATATATTGTAGGCAGAATAATGACCTTCTAAAGATATCCACGTTCTAATCTTCAGAACCTATGAATATGTTGTTAGGTTACATGGCAAAAGGAACTAAGG
>NW_004447373.1:1327-3011 GCF_000243295.1 Trichechus manatus latirostris
TGCAGGTGACCTCTAAAACCTGGAAAAGTGAAGAAACCAGATTCTCCCTTAGAGTCTTCAGAAAAGAATGCAGCCCTACGGACACCTTGATTTTAGCCCAGTAGGATCTATTTCAGACCTCTGACTTCTAGAAATGTAAGATAATAGATTTATGTTGTTTTAAACCACTAAATTTGTGTTAATTTGTTATAGCAGCAATAGAAAACTAATACATTGATCTTGTGGATTAAATTGTGCCCCCCTAAAAAAGATATGTCGAAGTTCTAACCTGTATACCTGTGAAATTGATCTTGTTAGGAAATAAGATCTTTGACAATGTTATCAGTTAGGTTAACATGAGGTCATACTGGAGCAGGGTGGGTCCTAATCTCACATAAGTGGTGTTCTTATAAAAGAAGAAAAGATAAACAGAAAAACAAGGGAAGAAAACAATTTGATGCTTCAACGCCAAGCCAAGGAATGCCTGGAGCTACTCTTTCAGTAAAGTATTTTGATGGGCATTAAGTATTTAATTTTTAGGAAGTCCTGGTTATCTAATTTATCTTCGGTTGTTCATGCATTTTTAGATGTGACTGATAGTCTACTTGTGCAGAAAATTAAGACCCCTAGTTTTGTTCCTATGTTATCTTCCACGATCTTTATAGTTTCAGCTTTAACATTTACGTCTTTGATTCCTTTTGAGTTAGTTTTTGTGTATGGTGTAACCATTCATTCTTTTACTTAACTCTAGAAATTTTTTGAGCACCTGCAGGCGGGTTGGTGCTGTACTAGACTAGGGACATTGAGATTAAAAATAACAATAACTCAGTTACTTATCTTCAAGGAATTTACAGATTAATGAAGGAGACAGATAAGGGAATAAACAGTTACAATAAAGAATGAAAAATGCTTTGAGAGGGATGAGCATGGGGCTCTTTGGGAGCACAGAGGAGACACAACATTCATGTGGACCGTGTGTAATTAGGGAAATCTGCCACGGGTATACAAAGCCTTTGATTAGTAGGTGCTTGATAAATGCTTGTTCTATGTGTAAAGGGAATCCCTTGGTAACATAAATGGTTAACATGCTCACGTATTAACCAAAAAGTTGGAAGTTCAAGTCCTCTCAAAAGTGCCTCGAAAGAAAGGCCTGGTGATCTACTTCTGAAAAACCAGCCATTGAAAACCGTATGGAGCACAGTTCTGTTCTTACACTCGTGGGGTTGCCAGGAGTCGGAATCAACTCAATAGCAACTGGTTTACGTGTAAGGACTGACGTTTTAAGAACCTGGTTAGCTCCTCTGTTTCAGACACGTTTCTAAGGAGACCAATATCGTAATTTTCATCACATCTGATTCTGCCTCATGGTCATGGACAATACCTAACCCTGACAATAGTCTTACAGAAACACAAAAGGAATAACGTAAACACATCATCATCACCACTGTGTAGCTCTGAACACATGCCTTCCTGATGATAAATAGCTTTGTCTCAGTTGATGAAAGATAGCTTACCATGGTACCATCAGCTAAATTTCCCAAATAGATGGAGGACTTTGCAAATATAAAATGGGATATGTCCCCAAATGTGGCCCTTTGTGCTACCTATTAATATATTTTAGCAACCTTTGGGATTTAAATGCAGGTTGGACATAATATAGCACTCTGGCGCAACAAGGAACTTCATCTTTCTATTGTATCTTTTA
>NW_004447374.1:0-967 GCF_000243295.1 Trichechus manatus latirostris
AGTGTCCAGGAGGAAGGCGTGTCCCTGTTCCCTAGAGCACATAGGTAGGTGTTTTTTGCAGCCGGACTATGAGCACCTAATGCTGTTGGCTGTAAGGACTGGGGGGCACCTCTTATTCATGGGCCCCTATTGCAGGTGGCTAGGTGGTGTGGGTGGCGCCACCAGTCCTCAGGCCCCTGATGTGGGTAGGTGAATACCCTGCTTAATGGGCAGAGCAGTGTCAAATACCAAGAACCTGCCACTTCTCAGCTGAAACAGTTGTAGTTAGGGTTCCTGTATATACCCTGCTGTACTGAGGTAATGAGGGCCTATACTGGTGAGATGGGCCCACACAAGTCTATGCAGGGGGAAAGGCACTCAAAGTCCATAGATCCGTTATGCTTGTGCCTAGGCAAAGGAGCTGTGCCTACCCTGGCTTCCTGGCTTAGGGGTGCTGGCAGTTTATTTTTTCCCATTTGTTAATTTGTTTACTCTCCAAGGCAGGGAGAATGGCTCCGGGCATGTGATGGATCCTACTTGAGGCCCAGGGGACTCAGCAACTGCTTAAGCCAGTCTGGGACCCAATGCAGAGCAGGAAGCAGTGAGGTAAATGGGAGAGAGGTTTTTCCCTATGGGGGGTGTTTTTGATCCACGTGGTTGGCCATACGCAATCTTTGACCAGATTGAGGGTTGCTTCTCACTGGTTCTGGGGGGCCATGTAGACTCTCAGCGGCTGGGTCTCTCCTGGTGGAGAGAACACGCCTCCTGAGCATGGCTGCTTGCCTTTCTCATTGCTCACCCATGAGCTGATCAGGCCTGAAGGGCTCAGGCTCTCACCGGGTCAGGTCTGGCAACTCCTCTTTGCTTCTGAACTGTCTCTCCCTCTCTCTGCCACTCAGTACAGTTCCTCAACTTTGCCTTAGATGTTCAGGGCTCCTAGATTGTCATATATAATTGATTTACTTGTTTTTTCAGGTCTTTGTTGTAA
>NW_004447374.1:2074-3010 GCF_000243295.1 Trichechus manatus latirostris
CATAGACTTGTTCAGTGATGTAATACGATAGTCTTAGGATCTTTTTGCTTTTGGCTTAGGGTTTAGTTTTCTCAGGTTTACTAAATCACCTATCTTTTATCCATCTACTTTCCAACTTCCAAAAAATGGTTGTGATTTTCTCCTTTCCCTTTCTTGCATGGCTTTTTGCTTAGGGAAAAAAAAAAAAAAAAAACCTTTATTGTCATCTTAGTGGTGTTCCAGAAAGGAGTAGAGATAAATGCAATTCGGTGGCACATCTAGTAGTGCCTCTGAGCAGTTTCCAACACCCTTCCTCAAGCACGGTAATGTGTTAATTAAAAGATTAACAAGCTTGTCTTGTATTTTTTAGATGATATTATGGTAGAGTTATCCAAAAGAGGGTGTCAGATGTGTGGACAGGGGCACAATTTAAGTGCTTGCAATAGGCACCATTTTCCATAGTATGCCTTAGCCTTATCTCCCTCTCCCTGACTCTTACCACATCCAGGCAGTCTTATCACAAGAAAATAAAGCATTGTGAGCCAAATGGCCCTAACTGCAAACTTGGCAAATCACTCACCCATCCAGTGATCAACTCCCTTAACTTCATTGTTTTCCTGCTTGCCTATCCCAGCTTTTAACAATCCTCCCAGTCTTTTGTTTCAGTGGAGTTGAGCTTAGACTTAGTGCTGTGTAGTTCTGGTCTCTCTACTCACTGTAATAGTCTTCCTCCCCCTATTATAATGATCCTTCCCTCCTTAGTCCTTTCCCCTTCCCACGCTTACAATAATTCTTTTGAATGAAGTAATCTTTACTTGTTTTAACATAGTCTGGTGCAAATCTTTTCTATGACAAAAAAAAAAAAAAGCAGGGTAAATACCTAACCTTCAAGAATGACAAAGAGAAAAATGGCGCTCTAGGCAGAAGCACCACGCTGTCCCTCCACAGCAAAGATCC
>NW_004447375.1:0-3010 GCF_000243295.1 Trichechus manatus latirostris
AGAATTTCAACTTGCCTAGAGGTTCTAGGAAGAGCAGATAGAACCTGGCCACTGGGAAAAAATAAAAGAGATTGTGACATTAAATAAAAACAGAAGGAAATAATTATGCTGGGAGGGGCTTCTAACTACTGTAAAATGAAACAACATTTAAAATGTTAAAACAACATTTAAAATGTTAAAAGTCAGTGTTACACTAAATGTAAAAACAGAATTTATACTCTCATTCTTTCTGTTCAAGCAATTGCAAAATCAACAGCTCTCTGAAGTGGGAGTCAGTTTGTATTTACTTTTTTCTTCTCCATTTTGTGTGAGTATATGAATTTTAAAAATTAAATATTTGATATTTATGCTAATTTTAATGCAAATACCATCTTTTTACATTATAAAAGGAACTCCTGTGAATCCTTTGCCCCACTTAAGAAATCCAGCTTGACTCATATTCTTGAAGCTTCCCATGTGTTTATCCCCACCCAACTCTCTTGCTACACCATAGAGGTATTCACTACCCTACATTTTCATTTTTGCTCATTCCTTTGCTTTTCTTTATAGCGATAGCACGCATCTATGGATTCTTATCTTAAACAATATGCCTAGCTTTGCTTGATTAAACTCTTTAAGTTTGTATCCTATAAGTATTCATCGCTATCTTGTTTTTTCACTTAACTCTTTATTTTCAAGATTACCACTTCTATTGAAGTATCTAGTTACAGCTCACACCTGCAAGAATTTCTCTATGAGCTGAATTGCTGTCTCACGGGGTAGGCCTATTAATTTTACAGGGTAGTGTCAAATTATTTCCCAAACTTTTTCTGTCAATTTATATTTTTACCAGTTATGGAAAAGATTTTTTATTGATCCTCCTCCTTGCCCACACTTGACACTGTCTGACTTTTTAACTTTTTCCATCTAATGGTTGTGAAATGGAATCCTGTTGTGATTTAAATTTGAATTTTATGACTTAGTAATGAAGTAATTTTTATTCAATTATTGGTCACTCATATTTCCTTTTATATGATATGTTTGTTCATATCATTTGCCTAAGTTTTCTATTAGGCTGTTTGTATTTCTGTAAAAATTGATTAGTAGAAGTTCTTGCTATAGTCTAGATGTTAATTCTCCGTCAGTTATATGTATTGCAAATAAATATATCAGTTTGTAGTTTGTATTTTCTTTTTCTTTATGGAATATTATTCACTCATCATTGCCTTTGTGCTTTCTTTGTGTGGTAAGAACTGTTTCCTAATGCCTGGGTCATAATGATATTCTCTTATATTTCCTTTGCCTTTCTTAATGACATTTTTAATCCATTTGGAAATTGTGTTCAACATGAAGAAAAATACAGTTTCTTTTTTTTCTCCTTAGCATCATTTATTGGATCTTTGATACTTTTCACAGGAATCTACTATGCCAGCTCTTTCGTATGTCAAGTTTCCATACAGTTAGTCAGAGACAAGGCTGGTTCATCACACCATTTCCTGTTCCTGGCCACACAGCCTTCCTTGTGGTTGAGTTGAGAAGACAATCTTGAGTTCTTGCCTGTAGGAATGTGAGTGAGAGTGATATGAGGCAACTAAAAGCAGATGTGAGTCTTCATGTGCATGCACTATCTCTCGTCCTTGTAGCTAGAAGCGAAGAAGCTCCAGAAGATGGGGTTGCAGAATGAAGGCAGTCCAGATCTTCACGCTGGAGGAGGGTACCAGGGAGAGACCTGTGACCTTTGTTGATCAATGATATGAGTGAAAAGTAAATCTTTGTCCATTTTTCAGGGTTGTATTATAAGGCCTAAAAATTCAAGTGCCGCCTTGGCATCTCACGGGTCCCCAATGGCTTACTTGTGTTCCCCTGCTCTTGCTATATATACCCCCCACCCAACGGAAAAGGCTCTCCACCCAGCTAGCTTATCAGCCAGACCAGCTTCATTCTACCCGGTCCTCACTCAGCCTAACACATCTCACTCCCATGCCAGCCCACTGAATTAAAGTCATGTGTCACTTAATGTCCATGATATGTTCTGTGAAATAAGACGCTATCTGATTTGGATGTTGTGCAAACACCATACTACCTACAGGCAGTGCCCGGGTTATGAACATCTGCTGCTTCTGGAGCAGCTGGTGGAGGCCAAGAAACAGGAGGCTGCAGCTGCAGTGGTGGCAGTGGCAGAGGCAGCCAAGAGGGCCGTGGCAGGGGTGGAGTGAGAGGAAGCCAGCGAGGAGGAAGTGGAGCAGGCCCAGGTCCACCTGCTGTTTCGCTCGCCTGAGGAGCAGTGCCCCTCCACCTCACTGCCTGCCTGCCTGCCAGACAAAGACTGAAAGCTTACACCCAGAGCCATGTCCTCTGCCTTACCTGGCTGTATCCCACCTGTGCCCCAGTGCTGCAAGAGGCTGGGTTTGAGGTCTTTAAAACTATTGAGGGAAACAATAAACCAAAGGAGGGCTGCTTTGAGGTATATGAGGTCAGACATATATGCAGTTGTACTGTTGCCCTAACAGATATTAAGTGGCATGTGACTGTATTCACACAAGCCCATCACATCCTCCTGTATGTGTACCAATGTACCAATGCTGGTTTCTTAGTTTTGACAGGCATATCTTGGTAATGTAAGATGTTAACATCAGCGAAAGCTGGGTGAAGGGATACAGCAACGCTCTGTATTATCTTGCAACTTTTCTGTAAATCTAAAACTACACCAAACAAATTATTTAATAACAAAAACAAACACATGCCAAGACCTATGGAAGCACAAAAGAGGTCAAGATAACTTCTGCTTGTCAGTATTAACAGAAGTATTAACTGAGTAGGAGCCCTGGTGGCACAGCGGTAAGGAGCTCAGCTGCTAATCAAAAGGTCAGCACTTCAAATCCACCAGCAGCTCCTTGGAAACCCTATGGGGCAGTTCTACTCTGTCCTATAGGGTCGCTATGAGTCAGAATCGGCTCAACGCCAAAGGGTGATTAACTAAGTGTGTGTAAAGGCACATAGAGAGAGACAAAAAGGCACTAGTTGGAAAATG
>NW_004447376.1:0-683 GCF_000243295.1 Trichechus manatus latirostris
GATCACCTTTCTTTGAATGGGCCCAAATATGGATCTCTTCCAGTCTGTTGGCCAGGTAGTGGTCTTCCAAATTTCTTGGCATAGACCAGTGAGCTCTTCCAGTGCTGCATCCATTTGTTGAAACATCTCAACTGATATTCCTTCTGTCAATTCCTGGAGCCGTGTTTTTCACCAGTGCCTTCAGTGCAGCTAGGACTTCTTCCTTCATTACTGTCGGTTCTTGATCATATGCTACCTCCTGAAATGGGGGAACATCAACCACTTCTTTTTGGTACAGTGACTCTGTGTATTCCTTCTATCTTCTTTTGATGCTTCCTACATTGTTTAATATTTTCCCTGTAGAATCCTTCAATGTTGCAACTTGAGGTTGAATTTTTTCTTCAGTTCTTTCAGCTTGAGGAATGTTGAGTGTGTTCCTCCCTTTTGCTTTTCTAACTCTAGGTTTTTTCAGATGTCATTGTAATACTTTACTTTGTCTTTTCGAACCACCCTTTGATACCTTCCATTCAGCTCTTTTACTTCATCATTTCTTCTGTTCACTTTAGAAATTTTTGTGGTTTAGAAAATTTCGTGGTTTTACATAGCATTTTCCTGATGACTAGTGACTTTGATTATCTTTTATTGTACTTTTTGGCCAATTAGGTGTCTTGTGTTAAGTGGTGTTTCAAGTCTTTTACTCATGT
>NW_004447376.1:1746-3003 GCF_000243295.1 Trichechus manatus latirostris
AAGACAATTTTTCTTCCTTTCCAATTGGTATGAGCTTTTTTTAAAATTGTCTTATTGCTTTTATTAGAACTTCAACTGAAATGTTGACTAAAAGTGGTGAGAGTAGAAATTCTTGTCTTGTTCCCAATCTCAAGGCAAAAGTGTTAATTTCACCATTAAGTGTGATGCTAGCTATAGGTTTTTTAAGATACCTTAGGTTGAGGAAGTTTCCTTTAATTCCTAGTTTGTTAAGAGTTTTTTTTCTTTAAATCACGAATCAATGTTAAATACTTTTTCTGCATCTATTAAGATAATCATATGGTTTCCTGCTAATATGATGAATTATAATAACTCAAAACTTTCTACTTTTCTAATACAAACATGAAAAATTATATATTTCCTTTTCAGTAATGCTTTCACTGCATCCAAAGAAATCTGCACATTGTGTTTCATCATTATTTAGTCTGAAATATTTTCTTCATGATTTTTTTCTTTGACTCATGGTTATTTATATATGTGTTGTTTAATTTCCACATATTTATTTTTAAAAAGATATTTTTATTAATTTCTAGTTTAATTCCACTGTTATCAGAGCATGTGTTCTGTAAGATTTCAATCTTTTGAAATTTATTGACTTATATCATGGTCTCAAATATAGTCTATCTTGGTAAACGTTTGATAAGCACTCAAGAAGAATGTGTATTTTGTAGTTGTAGTTTTAATTTTCTATAAATATTGATTACGTGAAGGTCATTTATAGTATTGTTAGAGTATTTTATATCATTTTTAATTTTTCTGTGTGTGCTATCAATTACTGAGAGAGACAGGTATTAAAATATCCAACTCTGGTTGTGAATTTTCTTTCTCTATTTAAACTCATGGTCGTTGAGTCGATTACAACTCATAGCCACTCTTTAGTTATGTTCATTTTGTTTCAAGTATTTTTAATTACTATGTTAGACAATACACATTTATCTGGTAATACATTGAAATCTATTTTGTCTTAAATTTATGTAACCCCTGTAGTTTTCTTGTGTATAGCATTTACTCAATAGGTTCTTTCCTTCCTTTTACTTTTAAGCTTACTGAGTCCTTATCTTACTGTATCCTTTTAGGCAGTGTGTCTCTTTCAGGCATCACATAGTTGTATTTTCCTTCTGTTTTTTCAGATCTGGTCTGACAATCTCTATCTTTTAATTGGAGGCTTTAGTCTGTATACATTTAGAGTAATTACTGATATGCATGGGTTTAAGTCTACCATTTTCTGTTTTCTATGTG
>NW_004447377.1:0-815 GCF_000243295.1 Trichechus manatus latirostris
GGCGTCATCTGAGATCTGTAATTCCAATTTCTTTTTATCTGACAGACCTGAGCCCTCCTTGTCTTTCTCAAGCCTGCTGACTGGTCCTTGCTGTTGTTGTGTGCCGTGGAGTCAGTTCTGACTCATAGCAACCCTATAGGATGGAGTAGAACTGCCCCATAGAGTTTTCTAGGCTGTAGTCTGTGGGGCAGTGATTAAAGCAAGCGACTGCTAACCGAAAGGTCGGAGGTTCCAAACCACCAGTGGCTCCTCGGGAGAAAGATGTGGCAGTCTGCTTCTGTAGAGATTTAGAGCCTTGGAAACCCTATGGGTCAGAATCGACTCGATGGCAGCGGGGGGGTTTTAATCTTTACAGTAGCACACTGCCATTTCTTTCTCTTGCGGAGTGGCTGGTAGGCTCGAACCACAGACCTTTCAGTTAGCAGCGAAGTGCTTAACCACTGCACCACCACGGCCCATGATTGATTGCAATAGTCAGCCTTTTAACTTGGTCCCTCCACCTCCTGCTTTCCCTCCACTGCAAACCAGTCTACACGTTTCTGCCAGAGCAATCTTTGCAGAGCATTGTTCTGCCTGTATCCCTTCCCTCTACCGAAAATATCAGTTAATTCCTCGTGTGTTCAACAGTACTGACTGAGCACATTTCAGGTGCCAGGCACTGGGAGTCTAACAGTGACTAAGAGCGCCTTAAGCTGAGCCCAAACCTTTAACCTAAGGCCTTGTTGGTTTATTCCTTCCTACACCATCCAGCCTTACATTCTAGATACGTTCACTGCCCATTGTTTCCTCGTCATCTCTGTCTTCAGATCGTGTAC
>NW_004447377.1:1352-3001 GCF_000243295.1 Trichechus manatus latirostris
CAGGCAACCTTGGTCCTCAAAGTGATGTTTTTGCTTTTTAACACTTTAAAGAGGATTTTGCAGCAGATTTTCCACAGATTATCAAACCAAAAATTCCCAAACCCATTGCTGTCAAGTCAATTCTGAATCATGGCAACCTCATGTGTTTCAGAGCAGAACTGCGCCATAGGGTTTTCTTGGCCGTAATCCTTACAGAAGCAGATCATCAAGCCTTCTTCCGTGGTGCTGCTGGGTTGGTTTCAACCACTAACCCCTAGGTTAGTAGTCAGGTGTAAACCATTTGCACCACCCAGAGACCTGTTTACAGAGACACCCCACCCATAATATTTTTCTTTCCTCTAGCTCCCTCATTCTTTAATGGCCAAGTTAAATGCCACACCAGATACTCCTGGCTGATATTAATATCACCCACCTTTATATCATCATAGAACCTTCCCTGAAGTTCTTCTATACTACTTGACACAGTCTGCCCTATATGGTAGATATTTTATGATGCAGAATACCTTAGACGTTGGCCATTGACAAGACAAAGACTAGCCCCATATCAGTCAGAGTCCAACTGGGGAAAAAAGAAACAACTCTAATATGTCAAGCAGACTTAACTGAATTGAGTACACAGACAACGGAAGAGTGAGGAAACCAAAGAAAGTATGGCAAGCTAGCCGGAGATTAGCAATAAGCTAGAAGCTGCTATGACCATAAGGCAGGAGGACAATGGGAAGAGGCAGGGTTACTGGATCCTGAGTATCTGGTCACCAGCAGAAGCTAGAAATGTGGCAGGCCATTCAGTGACAGCTAGAACCTCAGAGGGGATCCAGCCCTCAGTGGAGATGTTGCTTGACCAGTGGAAGGGGGATAACCTGGCTTCTCTGATTCCGCACCAGTGCCTGCCTTTGGCTGAACCCAGATGGAGATCAGCTGGCAGGGGAACCTGAGGCATTTATCAGGAAGAGGGCAGCCCCCTTCCCTGTGACATACACAGCAGAGCAGGGGAAGAGTGGGGATGAGCACAGCCCCAATCCAATGCCTCATACTGCTACAACTAGGATGCTTATTAAAGCACGATTCATTGACTAACATGAAACTTTGACCAATATGAAACCTTACACAACACTTTTAAGGAAATGTGAACACCTAGGCATGGCTTATTTCTCTCTTCCATCCTCTGCTGCTAGCAATTCTTCACTTATAACTCCAGTCTCCTTGAGTCTGGATTGAGGAAAACCACGTTGACCTCTCCCTGGGATGAGCTTCACCAGGCTCAGCTCTTGGTTTTTGCATTTGCCCTGGTGAGGCTCAAGTTCATCATTTGCTGCTAACACTCGTTGGCCTGAGAGGCTTCCATTCACCTTAGTCCCCCTGATGGCGCAGTTTTCAGGCCCCTCAAGGGGTGAGGAGAGTGTTCCACTAGGGGGCAGCAGAGCATACAATTAAGGCTGTAGGCTCTGGGTTCTCTGGTTTTGTGTTCAAATCCACACCCTGGTTCCTTTCAGTGACTGACTTTGGACCTCTATAAAGTCAGAGCTTCCTCAACTAAAAAATGTGTAGACAAAGGTAGCACCTACCTCATAGGGTTATTGTGAAGATTAAATGAAATGATCCATATAAAACACTTGGCAGGGAGCCCAGTATATACATCACGTGTTCAG
>NW_004447378.1:0-1043 GCF_000243295.1 Trichechus manatus latirostris
TTGAGAAGGGACAGTGTTGACATGTGGTGAGGTTGTTGCCATTGTCATAGGGCAATACGTGTACTAACTGTTTAATGATAACTATTTGTTCTGCAAACCTTCATCCAAGGTAGAAAAAAAAGAATTATCTATTTGAGATCAAACTGACAACAGCAACTCAAAAGGTTTGTTGGGAAGCCTAGGGGGCAGTGAGTTTAAGATAATGGTGATGGAATAATTTGGAAAAGGATAGTGAGAATAACAGCACAAGTGGAAGAATGTAATCAATGTCACTGAATTGTACACATAGAAACTTTCAAAATGGTGTAAATTGGCTATGTATATTTTCAGCAAAAAAGGTCCTCCAAGGTCGAGAAGGGAGAGTGTTGACAAGTCATGGGGTTGTTAACCAATGTCATAAAACAATATTTGTACTGACTGTTTAATGAGAAACTATTTTTTCTGTAAATCTTCATCTACAGTACAATTAAAAAAAAAAAAAGAATGCCTACTCTGTTAACAATAAAAACAGAGACTTATTGAAGGTTCCAAAAACGTTCAAACCGGGGACACATCTGATCTCACAAAGTGAAGCAAACGCTCCAAAATGGTAGAGTCACCAAGGCATATTTATGAGGTAAAATACAACATTCTGATTGGAAGTTACAAGATTAGATAAGCAGGAGGTGGGACAACATGAAGGGGAGGAGCTTTACATGATTGGTTGGAATCTCGAACGTGGGCTGTTTGGATTGGTTAGTTTAAATACATGACTAAGGGGAGTTTTACAGGGTGATCACAAGGGTGGTCACAATTATCTTGAAACATTTCCTGAGGGCTGCTGAGGGGATTCCTGATAAGGTCTTGTGTCAAAACCCTTCCTTAGGAACATTCTTTCCGTATCTTTAACTACAGAGAAAAACGTTTCCTTCGTTATGTATTTAAGTCCATCTAAGGGTTTGACTCATAGCAACCCTCAGGACAGAGTAGAACTATTCCATAGGGTTTCCAAGGAGTGGCTAGTGGATTTGAACTGCTGACTTTTTGGTTAGCAGCTGTAGCTT
>NW_004447378.1:2048-2992 GCF_000243295.1 Trichechus manatus latirostris
CATTCATTAAATTCACCCACTTGTGGTATTTCTGTTATAGCAGCACTAGGAGACTAAGACAGGGTCTTTGTCCATATGGAGATCAGTCTGGGTGGGAGTGGGGCAGGGGTATAATTGACAAGAAAACAAATACACATATTACTGTGGCTTGTGAGAAGAGCTATGGACTAAAGGGAAGAGAAGACCCAAAAACTGGAGAGAGCTTGATTTGTATACCAAGAACAAAGAGGTCCCCTGAATGTTCATACATAGGATGAGAAAGGGAGAGATTCCATGCAGTTGGAGTGGGAGGCAATACTTAAACCATTGCAGTGAGATTGTATTTTTTTTTAATGTGGTAGAAACTCACAGAAGGAATTTAAACATGAGAGTCGCATGATCTGGTGTACATTTCTGAAAGAGAACTCAGCTGCTGCACAGAGAAAAGGTGGAAAAAGACCAGTTAGATGATTATTACAGAAGTCCAACAAGATACAATGATGGCTCAGACTAGGTGGCAGTGGAGATGGAGAGAAATGGACAGATTTTAGATATATTTTTAAGCACTATATAAATTATAGAATTGGGTATAGGAATTAAGGAGAGTGAGGAATTAAGAATGACTCCCAGATTTCTGGCATGAGAAACTAGGTGGGATAAACCAAAAACCAAACCCATTGCTGTCAAGTTGATTCTGACTCATAGTGACCCTACAAACCCTGGTGGTGTAGTGATTAAGGGTTTGGCTGCTGACCAAAAGGTCAGCAGTTTGAGTCCACCAGGTGCTCTTTGGAAACCCTATGGGCCAGTTCTACTCTGTCCTGTAGGGTCACTATAAGTTCCTATGATTAGGTGGGATAGAGATGCTATTTTTTTTTAAATCAGCATTATTGAAAGATAATTCATGTACCATACAATTCAATCACTTAAAGTGTTCAATTCAATGGTTTTTAGTATAGTCACAG
>NW_004447379.1:0-967 GCF_000243295.1 Trichechus manatus latirostris
ATGATGTAAAATGTATTTCTTACTCTAGGGATCTTGATCAAAATGTTTGCAAAACACTGATGTATCAGCCTTCTGCTCCATATAGTGTATGGCCCACAGCCCCATCTGGAGACAAGCAGTGATGCCCATGATCTCAATTTAGATTTGACTTTGAAACATTTTCTGTGATTTCCTCCCCTAAACTGTTTTGCATTCCTAGTTGCTCCCTGCCCCTGAGCAGTAATAGCTTTTTTTTTTCTTCTCAACTGTAAAAGTAACATATGCTCATTATGAAAAATTCACACATTACAGAAAAGGTATAAAGAAGTGACTGTACCTCTAATCCCACCCAATGTGATCAATGTTACTGCTGTGTTAGGTGTGCAGATACTGCTGCCAGGTTGCTGGGATCAAATTCTTTCTTAGAAGAGTTACTTGACCTCTCTGTGCCTCAGTTTCTTCTTCTATAAAACTGAAATGATAATAACAGTAAACTATCTTCCAAGATTGTTGTGAGGAATAAATAAATTAATATACATAAAGAGCTTAAAACAGTACCTGGCACACAGTAAATGCTCAATAACATTGATAATATTAGCATTTTGGTATATATCCTTCTCAAATTTTTTTGTTTTGTTTTATACACATGCATGTATTTACATTTGTTGGGTTTATATGCACTGTGTATTTATATTTCTAAAAATGGGATTGTAATATACATGCTGTTTTGTAATTTTTCCCATTTAACAATATATTGTACACATTAAAAAATTAATAGTTGCATAGTTGGGTGAACCATAAACTTAAAAAATTCTCCACTGTTTCTAATTTTTAACTATTTCTAGAGGTACTGTGAAGAATATCCATAGACGTACATATTTGCCCATTATTTACTTAGGATAAATTTCTAGAGAAGGAATTTCTGGACCAAAGGGTATGTACTTTAAACATTTTAATCATATCTCCTTCCACAAAGATTGTACCAATT
>NW_004447379.1:1996-2982 GCF_000243295.1 Trichechus manatus latirostris
GTACTAGGACACTTAAAGGTAGAGCCCTGTCAAAGGATTTGCCCACTGCCCCCTTTATTCTCTATTTAACATAATGCTAAACAACATTTAGATTTTACTCACCATGATTTCAGCCCTCTGCTGGTGAGGTGAACTTGTTTGGCTGAAGATCTGAGAAGTTCTGGACGCCCATTTACTTCATCTTGAAGATGGACATACATGAGTTTACCTATAGCTCACGACCAGGCTCATGGACTGGGTTCAGTGAGGACTTCTCAGGGAAGGCATTCAACCTCTTCCCTACCTGGAGCAGAAATGATGAGTCTTGGTAATGTTTGTTAATCTCGCTTGAAGCAGGTTCATCTCTGATAGAAGCATTAAAACAGTAACCAAGCATAACTTTTGGATAGAAGGAGACATCCCATAGGGATTTTCTGAGCATTACATGGTCTGTTTCTGCTACATAATTTATTCTTTTAGTAAAGGTACACATGGACTTTACTGTGATCTATCTAAGTACATTCAACAGTAGTTTTGCTAATCCCATTTATTTATCACCAGGAAGGAAAGAAACATCATTAATTATATGATGAGTGTTTGTGGGGCTCCAGGTTTATAAAGAAGAGTTTGAATTTGATCTATTGTCTCGCTGAGGAAGGAGAGATACTATAAGAAAACAATTGTCCATG
The DNA here is from genome assembly GCF_000243295.1 of Trichechus manatus latirostris. NCBI lineage: Eukaryota > Metazoa > Chordata > Mammalia > Sirenia > Trichechidae > Trichechus > Trichechus manatus. The sequence continues at coordinate 2,665 of NW_004447379.1, forward strand.
ATTAACAGAGCAATTTATACCATTGTTGTCACATCTATTATCTTACCCCATGTCTGCCCACAGCAACCTTGAAAGAAGTGATGGGGCAAATAAGAATGGAAAAACAACTCACAGTGGGAGAAAATATTTGAAAATCATATACAGTAAAACCTGTGAAAGCCGGAACCTGTGTAAGGCGGAAACCTGTCCGAGAAGGAAAACTTGAATATTTTCTATTAAAATGAGTGATAGAAAAATTGTAAGACTGCACCCTGTCAAAGGCAGAAAATTTACAAGAGCCAAAAACAAGGCAGTCTTCTTGAGTTCCAGCTCGCACAG
>NW_004447380.1:0-936 GCF_000243295.1 Trichechus manatus latirostris
TTATACCACCAGATTATTAAATTTATTAATAGTAATCCGCTTTCCTGGGACAAGTATATGAAACAAAAGAGTGCAGATTTTTCAACACTTTTATTTGCTCTACAATAGAAAGACCAGACCACAAAAAATTAGAAACTTTGATTTTTTTTTTTTTTTTACTTATTCATTCTTCTCTCAACAAGTATTTTTTAGCACGTTTTGCATGCTGAGAACTATTCTAGGAAAAGGAATGTGTAGTGAAATAAGAATTAAATGGTCTCTTCCATCATAAAAATTACATTTTGGTGAGAAGAGACAGACAATAGATAAATAAGTTTATAAATAAACTAGGCAGACATTTAATGATAGTGATAAACATTTAAATAAAAATAAAACAGGTACACTTCCACTTCTAATCAAGATGAGGCATCAGGAACTGGATTTACTCTCCTACCTAAAACAACTAAAAAATGGGACAAATTGATACTAAAACAAAAAAATGATCAAATCTTCACCAAAGTTACCACTTATCTATTCTCTAAAAAACCCATTGCCATCAAGTCAATTCCAACTCATAGCAACCCTATAGGACAGAGTAGAACTGCCCCGTAGGGTTTCCAAGGAACGGCTGTGAATTCAAACTGCCAACCTTTTGGTTAGCAACCGAGCCCTGAACCATCTATTGTCTCGTTAGTGTTTTTCCCTCCCTACCCCCTCCTCCCCCAAAACCATCAAAGATTGTTTCTTTCTGTGTGTAAACTTTTTCATGAGTTTTTATAATAGTGGTCTCATATAGTATTTGTCCTTTTGTAATTAACTTATTTCACTCAGCATAATGCCTTCCACATTTCATCCACGTCGTGAGATGTTTCGCTGATTCATCATTGTTCTTCATTTTTGCATATTATTCCACTGTGCGTATGCACCATAGTTTGTATGTACCATAGTATGTACCCA
>NW_004447380.1:1713-2926 GCF_000243295.1 Trichechus manatus latirostris
TATTTAAGAGACAGAAAATGAACTGAGATGTTCAGCATATAAGAGAAGCATAGAATGAATGGTAGAAAAGAAGCATGGGACTCATAACTGCTGTGGAGTCTTTAGAATTGGCATCTCAAACCTATCATGTATGTAGTTTACCGCAGTCCTCCTCCATTCAACAGCTCCCTTTCTCTGCTAATGCTAAATTACCCTTTAATCCTTCCACTCACATGTCAAATCTGTCAACAAATTTTTTAGCTTCGAATTATATGCAGATTCTGATGGTTTCTCACCATCACCATTGCTATCACCCTGATCCAAGCCACCTCACCTGAATTATTGCAATAACCTCTTAAATGATCTCATCTCTGTGCTTCAGTCTTTTCTACATTGCAGCTTGCTTTTAACAGGTCAGCCTTAGTATGTAATCCTTTAAAAAATAACTCAGGTTTTGTTGGTCCTTGGATCAAAATGCTGTAATAGCTTCTTATCTATCTCATTTAGATAAAAAGCAAAATCCTTAAAATAATCCTGACTCTCATACTACTTTCTCCTCATTTATGTATTTCAGCTACACTGGTCTAGATGAGCTTTGAGCTTACCAGGTGTGTTCTCTCTATAACAGGCCCTTGAACTTCCTGTTCTCTGACTTGCTTTTCCCCCAGATATCTTGAATGGCTTATTCTTGACCTCCTTCATGATTTTTCTCAATAATTATTACTATAGTTTCCTAGTACCGCTGTAACATAATACCACAAGTGGGTGGCTTTAAAGAACAAAAATTTATTTCTCACAGTTTAGCAGATCAGATGTTGGTATTCAGAGGGTGGCTTGTGGGGGAGGTCCTTCTTTGTCTATTTCAGCTTCTGTTACATTGTTGCTGTTAGGTGCCATTGAGTCGGTTCCAACTCATAGTGACCCTGTGTACAACAGAAAGAACACTGCCCAGTCCTGCACCATCCCCACAATCATTGTTGTGTTTGAGCCCATTGTTACAGCCACTGTGTCAGTCCAGCTTGTTGAGAGCCTTCCTCTTTTTCGCTGACTCTCTACTTTACCAGTCATGATGTCCTTATCCAGGGACTGGTGTCTCCTGATAACATGTCCAAAGTATGTGAGATGAAGCTTGCCATCCTTCCTTCTAAGGAGCATTCTGGCTGTACTTCTTCCAAGATAGATTTGTTCGTTCTTCTGGTACTCCATGGTATATTCAATATTCTTCTACCACACT
>NW_004447381.1:0-920 GCF_000243295.1 Trichechus manatus latirostris
GTGGTTGGGACCAATTGATGCATCTTAGATGGCCGCTTGCAAGCTTTCAAGACCCCAGACACCACTCACCAAAGTAGGATGCAGCACATTTTCTTAATAAGCTTTGTTATGCCAATTGACCTAGATGTCCCCTGAAAACATGGTCCCCAGACCCCTACCCCTGCTATTCTGTCTCTCAAAGGGTTTGATTGTATTCAGGAAAATTCTTAGCCTTGGTTTAGTCCAGTTGTGCTGACTTCCCCTGTTGTGTGTGGAGCCTGAATACTTTGCATGATGACTAGGCACTCAATAAATATTTGTTTAATGAAGAAGATCGTTTTTGCCTTCTTTCGTCTAATGCTCATTAAAGAGGGTAGTGGGTTTTCCTTACAGAAACAATATTCATTGGATCAAGATGATACTGTGCCTGAATTTTTTGTGCATGGCTCTTGTGCAACATGGAGTGTAAGAGGCTATAAAAAAAATTGTGGACAAGGGTAAGTCTTGTTCTTTTCCCTGGCCTATAGTGACACTTTCTGGAACATTCTATCTTAGCTCTCCCAGAAACAGGAAGATATTTCTCCTTTCTCACACTACACAAAAATAGCAGAAAAAAGAATAAATGTATTTTGTTTGTTTTTTATTATGATAATCTTTCACACGTGTCATCAATGGACTTCAGCAGGAGATAGGTTCCCACAGTGGAGCTGTTAAGATGGGTTCCACTCTTGACTGTTAATATTATAATAACATTGTTAATATTATAACAATATAATAATTGTTACTATTACACAATATTATAATATTAGCTGTCAAGAGTGTGGTCTGTCTTGACTATTAAAATATTAACAGTCAAACAATAGTGTTACAACAATGAAATTTATTGAAAGGACGAGAGAATTGGCATTTCTCTTATAAGATAAATACCCTTTTTACACGCG
>NW_004447381.1:1477-2969 GCF_000243295.1 Trichechus manatus latirostris
ATAGGGTCACTATGAGTCAGAGTCAACTCATCGGCACACAACAACAACAACAACACTTCTATCTTGCATATCTAGAACCGATATTCCGTTATTCGTCGCTGGGAGAACAGCTTACACTATGTTCTGTGAAGAGGTTTAGATCCCAGACCCCTCTGTGCCACCGTCTTCATCCCACTGCTCATAAGGCTCCAGAAAAAGGAGGTTTTCAAACAAGACACGCAAGACGTTATGCCGTAGGAAAGACTTTCCCATCAATATTATAAAAATAGCCACAGCTAACAAAGAGATACACAAAACCGTGTAGCAGGAAATGTTCAGAACTATATTTTCTATTGAATAGAGTTATTAAAATTTATTTTAGGGGAACTTATTGAAAAGGAGCAAGGTATATAAAATTCATAGTCACAATCACGAGGGTATCCATTCTTGGGGTAATTTTCTGATTTTGTATATTTCAATAGAGATGTGTTTGATGTGTTTGAATCTCTGGAGAGCCAGAGATGAATAAAATCCAGCAGTGGTGGACTCTGATGTAATAAATGCTTTGTGCATCTAGACTGGGACCTGTAAGCAGCCTCACTCTGGGTAACCTTTGTTAGTAAGTACCCATTCAATGCCTCCACAGCTCCCGCTCTCTACTGCAGGGTGGATGACAGGCGCATGTGGGAGCTACTATAGGGATGACAATGCTGACAAGAGATACAGATCACCTTTGATATTCAAGTGTGTCATCACAGAACAAAGACAATGGGTGTTTATAATCATAAGGGACAAAACCAGTACAGCTACAGAGAAAAAGCAAGGTCTTAGCCAGCACGTACCCACATGTAACTATTCAGCGTAGAAGTCATTTCGGGTAAGGCAAAGAGCCACAACAAACTGTTCAGTTCTCTCGGTTGCTTGCAATGGTACCGTAATAACTAGTAAAGTTACTAGTTTCCTTATATGCCATGGTGCGATAATATGTTAGTAAATACTACCCATTTTTTCTTCAGTAAATGATGCCAATGTAATCTTATAATCTATTTGCGGCTCCTTTTTAGGCAGACATTCTTTGGAACATCTGAAACAGGGTAGTTCAGGTGTGAAAAAAATCGAGTAGTTTCTCTTTAAATACCACACAACGTATGGAATCTCACTTAGAGCTGGCGGAGATGCCTTTGGAGAGAAAAAAAGTCAGAAATATCCTCCAAATCTCTCCAGACACGGAGTCCTTACAAACAAACTTTGGTTATTTCGTCGTGTAAAAGTGAGACAGAAACGCAGCATACGAAAACAGACCGCTTAAAGAATGCCACTCCAGGAGGACTGCCAATATGAAGCTGTTTGGAGGGAAACCGTTAGAAAGGCACACTCACTACAGCTCCAAAATCCAAACCACATTTTTTCCTTCCAATCTTCCTTTCAATACAGTTAATATTTGATTCAATTCAATGAAAGTCATTCTCTGATACACAAGTACTTATAAGGTCAAGAGAATAATCTTCTAGAG
>NW_004447382.1:0-1087 GCF_000243295.1 Trichechus manatus latirostris
GGGTTGGTAATCAGTGCAGGGCAGGTTCCAGTAGGCCATGCCTGTGCTGCTTGCTGGTGTGATGTCAAGTGCATGGTGCAGGTAGGCAGGATGCAGCAGGCAGATTGTTATGTGTGGAGCTAAGATGGATATGGGAGAGAGGAGAGAGGAACAGGAGCCAAAAACATACAAACAAACAAAATACTAGGGGAGCTTGCCATTGGAGTGATGAGAGACTATGAAATGGAGAAAAACAGAAAGGGGAGGAGGAAGAAAAGAAAAGAATGAATACATAAGAATCAGAATGGTTAAAGAAATGCAATGTTCCCAGGGATCCCACCGGTGCAGCTATGAGGTCTGGGGAAGTCGCTCTCAGGTGTCGCAGTACAGCCTGGCTAGAAGGCGTAGAGGTATACAGCGCCAGGTATTCAGGGAAGAGAAAGAGAAGGAAGATATAGAGAGATGAGAAACTGAACAATGAAGAAAGATAAAAAGGGAAAAAGAGGAAAAAGAAAACAAAACAAATTTAAAAACAAAACAAAACAAGAAAGGCCCCCAAAGAAACAGAAAAAAAAAAACAACATAAAAAGAAATGCCCTCAGGGATCCCTCTGCACATCTGTGCAAGCCAAAGAGAAGTCTCCCTGCCACGCAGCTCAGCCTGGCCAGAAAGGACTCCCAACTCAAAGGAAAAGAAAACAAACAAACAATTCAAAACAAACAAACGAACAAAAGTCCTGGGATCCCACCAGCGCAGCAGCCCAAACCGGGAAGCAGCTCCACACTCAAACTGAGCTCCGCAGCCCCTCAGGAAGAAGCAAAGATGGCACACAGAGCCAGGTACTTGAGCGAAGGGAGGGGGAGGTGGCGAGAGGCAAGTAAGAAATCAATAGAAGCAGGAAAAAAAGAAAAAAAGCAACACTAGCAGCCACCAAATGGCACTCAGAGAGCCAGCTAGTGCAGGCTGGTATTTCTGGATAAGAAACTGTGTCCATGGGAAGCAGAGGGGGCCGAGTGTGGGTGAAGAAGGGTAGAGAGTGGGAAAGCGTATATCACAAATTACCGGAGCTCTGCAGCCCCTCAGGAAGAAGCAAAGATGGCGCACGGAG
>NW_004447382.1:1564-2870 GCF_000243295.1 Trichechus manatus latirostris
CTCGCCTTACTGCTCTAGCTAGGATCTAGCTAGGACTTCCAGCACAATGTTAAATAGGAGTGGTGATAAAGGGCATCCTTGTCTTGTTCCTGTTCTCAGGGGGAATGTTTTCAGCCTCTCTCCATTAAGAATGATGTTGGCTGTTGGTTTTATATAGATGCCCTTTACTATGTTGAGGAGTTTTTATCATGAATGGGTGTTGCACTTTATCAAATGCCTTTTCTGGGTCAACTGAGATGATCATGTTATTCTTTTATTTATGTGGTGGATTACGTTGATTGATTTTCTAATGTTGAACCATCCTTGCATACCTGGTATGAATCCCTCTTGGTCATGTTGTATTATTTTTTTGATATGATGCTGAATTCTATTGGCTAGAATTTTGTTGAGAAGTTTTACATCTATATTCATGAGAGATATTTTCTTTTTTTGTGGTGTCTTTGCCTAGTTTTGGTATCAGGGTTATGCTGGCTTCATAGAATGAATTCAGAAGTATCCTTTCCTTTTTTATGTTCTGCAATAGTTTGAGTAGTACTGATGCCAGCTCCTCTCTGAATGGTAGAATTCTCCAGCGAAGCCATCTGGGTCAGAGATTTTGTTTTTGTTGAGAGTTTTTTTAATTACCTTTTCAAACTCTTTTCTTGTTATGGGTCTGTTCAGATTTTTGACCTCAGTTTTTGTTAGTTTGGTTAGGTACGGTGTTTCTAGAAACTTGTCCATCTCTTCTAGGTTTTCAAATTTGTCAGAGTATAGTTTTTCATAGTACTCTGTTTTGATCCTTTTTGTTTCAGTTGGGTTTGTTGTAATGTTCCCCATTTCGTTTCTTATTTGCATCCTCTCTTTTTTTTTTTTTTTTTTTTTGTCAGTTCGGCCGATGGTTTGTTGATTTTGTTGATCCTTTCAAAGAACCAACTTCTGGTTTTGTTGATTCTTTCTATTGTTTTTCTATTCTCTATTTCATTTGTTTCTGCTCTGATCTTTATTATTTCCTTTTCTCCTGGTGGCTGTGGGCTTCTTTTGCTGTTCTCTTTATATTTTTTCGAGTTGTATAGCTAATGTTTTCATTTTGTCCCTTTCTTCTTTTTTGATGTATATGTCTATTGTTATAAATTGACCTCCGAGCACTGACTTTGCTGTATCCCAAAAGTTTTGGTATGATGTGTTTTCCTTTTTGTTTGATTCTAGGAATTTTTTGATTCCATCTTTGATTTCTTCTATTACCCAGTGCTTTTTAAGCAAGGTGTTATTCAGTTTCCATGTATTTGAATTTTTTTCCTTGTTTTTCCTCTTATTAATTTCTACTTTT
>NW_004447383.1:0-2973 GCF_000243295.1 Trichechus manatus latirostris
AAAAAAAAAAGGTCAAGAAGGGAGAGGGTTAACATGTCGTGGGGTTGTTAAGCAATGTCATAAAACAATATATGTACTACTGTTTAATGAGAAACTATTTGTTCTGTAAACCTTCACCTCCAGTACAATGAAATAAAATAAAAATTCTTCAGTGGCTCCCATTGCTTCTTCAAATAAAATCCATAGTATTAGGCTATGCATTTGCTCAGCAAATATTTATTAAGTAGGACCATATGCCAAGCTCTGGACTGGGTGTTGGGATACCCAGTGGAGTTCCTGTCCTCACAAGGTTTACCTACTAGTGAAAGTAGACAAAAAGCAAATAGATGCATGATCTATAAGGTGGTGATAAATGTTGTGAAGAAAAGTTGGAAAGGCAGAGCCAACATGGCACTATAGACAAAAGCACCATGATGTCTTCTGCAGCAGAGACCCAAAAAACCAAGTAAAACAGATACAAATGTCAGTTCTGGAACCCTAAGCTCAAACAAAGGGATAAAGAACTAGATCAAGCACCAAATGGAAGAAGAAGCTGACAGAGAACAGAGAATGAGGAGAGCTACGGAGTGGAGGTCCCCTGCCAACTAATGCAGCACAGCTTCGCCATCTTGGAGCACAGCTAGCAACAGGGAGTATGGTAAGGCAACTTCATGGAGCTCTCAAAAGGAGACAGAGCACCTGGTAACCAGAGATACACACTTTTCTATCTCACCCTTCTGCACTGTATGCTGCCTCCACTGCTTCCCAATGGGCCACAGTCGCTTGGCCAGAGAGAAGCAGGCTCACTGACAGCCCGAGTCTGCCCTGCCCCCACTGACTGGCTCCCTCAGCACCATTTTTTTTCTTTCCCTTTCTTCCTTTTCCTTGTCCCTCCCACCTAGCCCCCTTGCACTGCCTCCACCCCTTCCTGAGATGCTGTGCGGCACTGCCCAGCAAGGGAGACACCAGCTTGCTGCCACCCTGATTCCACCCCAACCCCAACAGCAATTTCCCTCAGTGCCATATTTTTTTCTTCTCTCTCTTTCCCTTCTTTTACTTTCTCCTGCCTACCGAGTGACATGTGCCACCTCCGCCCCTCTGGACGGGCCGTGCCACACCACTTGGCTAGACAGCCATTGGCACATGGCCTTCCCTGGGTCTTCCCTGCCCCCACCTGCCAGCTCCTGCTGTGCTGCCATTGTTTTTTGCTTTTGTTTTTCTCTCTTCTTTTCTTTCTCCCTCCCATCTAGCTCTGCACATCACATCCCCTCCCTTGCAACCGCCCCTAAAGTCTGCCCCACCTCCACTGGCCGGCTCCCACCAAGCCATTTTTTTCCCTTTTTTCTCTCTCCTTTCTTTTCTTTCTACCTCCCACCTAGCTTCATGAGCCACCTCTGCCCCTTATTAATGAGTAGATGCATGCTGCTCAGTGAGAGAGACACTGGCCAACTGCAGAACCAGTCTGCCCCATCCCCACTGACCAGCTCCCTCAGTACCATTTTTTTTCTCTCTTTTCCTTTCTTCCTTTTCCTTCTCTCTCCCACCTAGCCCGGTGCACTGCACTGCACCACCAGGCAAGAGAGACAACAGCTCGCTGCCACCCTGGTTCCACCCCACCCCCAACAGCAATTTCCCTCAGTGCCATCTTTTTTTTCCTCTTCTCTTTACCTTCCTTCTCACACCCACCTAGCCCCATGCACCACCTCCACCTCTTCTTTACAGGCCATACCACACCACTCGACTAGAGAGCCACTGGTACATGGCCTCCCCAGGTCTGCCCCACACCTGCCTGCCAGTTCTCACTGTGCTGCCATTTTTTTCCTTTTGTTTCTCTCTCCTTTCTTTTCTTTCTCCCTCCCACTGGCTCCACACATCACAATTCTCTCCCTTCCAACCAGTCCTTGGGTCCTCCCCACCGCCACATGCTGGTTCCCACGGAGCCATTTTATTTTCTTTTTTATCTCTTTCCCTTTCTTCCTTTTCTTTCTCTCTCCCATCTGGCCCAGTGCACCAAGGAAGGGGCCCTCAGCCACCTTACCAAACCAGTTTACAGTGAAGGAGGCTTGCCCTGCCTGTTGCTGCCCTACCCACCTGGACAAGGTGGTGAGAACAATTGTGGCAACAGACAAGCAAGCAGCAAAACACACCTGGCCCACCAGCCATGATGTATCAAAACAAAACAAAAAAGCAGGACAGAACAAGCTAAAATACAATAAAAAAATAAAGAAAATAATGCCTTAATGTCTTGGAGACAGTAGACAATATCAAAACATAAAAAAGCAGGACAAGACGTTTCCAGAAAATGACCAAAATAAAGAATCAGATGACTTTCCAGTAGAAGAAAAGGCAGTGGAACTACCTGATATGGAATTCAAAAGAATAATATTTAGGACTCGCCAAGAGATAAGGAAAGAGATCAACGAAAACGCAGAAAAACTAATGAAAACATAGCCAAAATCAAGGAAAACAATACAAGAACAAAATGTAAAAACAAACAACTAGGAATCAAACAAAAACAGCAACTAGAAATAAAAAAGATAAGCAGCAAAATTTCACAAATGAAGAACTCAGTAGAAAGCTTTAGGAACAAATTTAAAACAATAGAAGAAAATCATTGAGATTGAAGACAGATCCATGGATGCCACTTTGTTTGAGGAAAAATCAAAGAAAAGGATGAAGAAAATTAAGAAAACCTAAGAATTATATGGGACACAATCAAGAGCAAAAATTTGCACATGATCGGAGTTCCAGAACAGGAGGAGAAAATAGAAAACACAGAGAAGATTGGTGAAGATTTGCTGGTGGAAAACTTCCCAAATATCACAAAGGATGAAAAGCTGACTGTCATGGATTGAACTGTGTCCCCCAAAAATGTCTGTCGGCTTGACTGGGTCATGATTCCCCATATTGTAGGACTGTGTAATCTGACGTGATTTCCTTATGTGTTGTAAACTCTATCACTATGATGAGGTTATATGTGATCTCCTTATGTGT
>NW_004447384.1:0-984 GCF_000243295.1 Trichechus manatus latirostris
AAACAAAAGTGCATCAGACAGTAGCAACTCATTCATATTACTGAATTTATATTATACTACTTGAATGAAGCATAAGGTATATCCTGGAAAACCCAGCTGGGGTCAATGGCATTGACAGCCCAGTCCAACCTAGGCCTTTGAGTTCCAAAATATTCATTTCAAGAGTCCGGTACAATACATTGTCTTTGGAAATACATGTTCCTATTTTGAGGAAACCCTACCATCATAGCCCAAACTTGATGACTCAGAATTATTAAGTAAAACCCAGAAGGAGGGAATAACAAAGAGTTAAAGAGCAAAACCTAGGAAGTCAGCATTTGGTGTATATGGAAATATTTTACCCGAAGTACTACAGTCAGAGGAATATTTGCTAGTACTCAAACCTTAAGAAGAGGCTTGTAAATTAAAGAGAGATCTCAAGGTAAAGCCACCTAGAAGATAACTTCCTCACTGCTATGTCACCCATATATAGCCACTTATGCCTTACTCCTAGGAAGGTATTTTGCAGTACAATACACAAGGATTTTGCATTGGTCACAAGCTAAGTAGCTTGAAGTTGGAAAAAAGTTATACACCTAACACACAGTTGTAAACACACAGTTTTTAAAAAGGGAGGGGAGGGGTGGAGCCGAGATGGCAGAGTCCTCAGAGTACTTCCTATGTCCCTCTTACAACAAAGACCTGAAAAAACAAGTGATTTGATTGCATATGAGTATGTAGGAGCCCTGAACAAGCCAAAGTTGAGGAATCTGACTAAGTGGCAGGGGGAGAGACAGATGGTTCGGAAGCAGCAAGGAATTGAATGACCTGACCTGGTGGGGGCCACAGCCCTTCAGCCCGGATTGGCTCGGGATGTACAGTGAAGCAGGCATACAGCTCTGCTCGCACGGGAGGCAGTTTCCACATTGAGAGAGATTCGGCAGCAGAGATTCTGCTTGGACACTCCGAACCAGTGAAAAGCAGCTCCCAAGAGGCTAAAGAGAA
>NW_004447384.1:2046-2954 GCF_000243295.1 Trichechus manatus latirostris
TATAATAACTTACTGATGGCTCAAGACAACAGTCAATATCAAATCACATAAAGAGGCAGTCCATCATAGCTTCAGCAAGCTCCCAAAATAAAGAATCAATAAATTTTCTGGATGAAGAGAATTTCTTAGAATTACCAGAGGCAGAACACAAAAGATTAAGATACAGAACTCTTCAAGAAATTAGGAAGGAAATTTTACAAAACACAGAGAAAGCCAAAAAACACACAGACAAAGCAGTAGCAGAACTTAAAAAAGTTATTCAAGAGCATAACAAAAAATTTAATAGGCTGCAAGAATCCATAGAGACAGCAATCAGAAATCCAGAAGATTAACAATAAAATTTCAGAATTAGACAACTAAGTAGAAAGTCATAGGAGCAGAACTGAGGCAGTAGAAGTCAGAATTAGTGACATTGAAGATAAAGCACTTGACACCAACTTATCTGAGGAAAAATCAGATAATAGGATTAAAAAAAATGAAGAAACCCTCAGAAATATGTGGGATTCTATCAAGAGGAATAACCTACAAGTGATTGGAGTACCATAACAGGGGGGAGGGGGGCAGAAAATACACAGAGAATTCTTGAAGATTTATTGACAGAAAAATTCGCTGATATCATGAAACATGAGAAGATATCTATCCAAGATGCTCATCAAACCCCACACAAGGTAGATTACAAAAGAAAGTCACCAAGACATATTATGATCAAACTTGCCAAAACCAAAGATAAAGAGAGAATTTTAAGAGCGGCTAGGGATAAAAGAAAAGTCATTTACAAAGGAGAGTCAGTTAGAATAAGCTCTGACTACTCAGCAGAAACCAGGCAGGCAAGAAGACAATGGGATGACATATATAAAGACTTCAAGGAAAAAAATTCACAGCCAAGAATTATATATCCAGCAAAACTG
>NW_004447385.1:0-1038 GCF_000243295.1 Trichechus manatus latirostris
CCTCAAAATAGTACATGCTTACATTTTTCAGAGTCACTTATTAATGATGGCAATTGCAAGAGCTCAATCTACGAATGTCACTGTAGTTTTTTTGGACTGAAGGAACAAAGATGAGTCTTTCCCTCTAGAGACACTATGTAGTAGCACACAGTAGAGTTGGCTGTGCTAAGTGAATAGTTTTTATTTATTTATTTTTTCCTTTCTGGACACAAGGTATATAGTTTTAAATAACTTCTCAACTACTCTTGGTTGCCAGTTATGGCTACTTGGACCAATGAAAAGTTGAACACAGCACAGATCATTGATATTTCAAATACATGGTATGTGATATCATTTATGGCTCACCTCTACTTAAAAGCTATTAAATAAGAAGTAGTTTTATAAAGAAATGTTTGTTACAAAATATGAATCTACATTTTAATGGATAGAATATTATGAAATAGTTCATTCATCTACAACAAAATATTTAGTTCCACTATTCAGTCAATCAACTAATATTTAATGAGCACCTACTAGAGTTAAGCTATGGACCAGGTCTTGAAGAACCAACGAGATACTAAGCAGATAATTTATCTCCCACATGGTTGCTTAACTATAACAAAAATTCCTTGAACTATCATATTTATCAGAAATCCATGAGGCTTAGTGATTAAGTGCTACAACTGCTAACCAAAAGGTCGGCCGTTGGAATCCACCAGGCACTCCTTGGAAACTCTATGGGGAAGTTCTATGCTGTCCCACAGGGTCGCTATGAGTCGGAGTCAACTTGATGGCAAAGGGTAGGTAGGTAGGTAGGTATCACATTTATCAGATAATTGTCAGTTACTGTAAATGATATAAAGGAAATAAAACACATTGGTGGTTGAGAAAGTTTCTGTGATTAGGTGGCCTTAGTCTTGAAAGACATAAAGATTATAGCCATTATAAGAGTGAGAAAAACAGAATTCTAGGCAGTAAAAATAGAATTCACAGTGTACATGCAGAAAACTAGATGAAATATCCTGGTATGTTTAACATACAAAATGAAGACTGTTGTTC
>NW_004447385.1:1945-2956 GCF_000243295.1 Trichechus manatus latirostris
TCTAGAAACTCTACTAAATTGGAAGTAATAGATTTAAAAAACCATAAACTCCAAGCAACAAAGTGAAGGGGTCAAATAACAATATAATAAAATATTATAAATGAAAGCAGATACAAAAGTAGTAATTGTGTTAGCACTGGATAAAGTTAAAATTTAATTGAGTGGCTTAGGTGAAAAATCTTTAGATTCTGATATTTAAAGATTTATATATGCGTAAGTCAACTTGTCACCTTACAATAAATCCTTCAGTTAACAAGCCCTATCTATATATACAAATAATTTGATTTCTTTCATAACAGTGTACTTTCATATATGTATTTTTAAATACTTGGCAAAAATCTCTATTATGTAAGACCAAAAACAAACAAGATGAAAAAATAACAATAACCAGAATGGAAAATTCAGAGATAAAATATAACCGATACCTATTATTTAACATTAAAGTGAAATATAGTATGTGTTCATAAAGCACAAAATAATACTATTATAAAGGAACATTTGGAAAGCATCAAAGGATCCTTAGAATTCAAATATTGTTTCAAAAAAAAAAATGTAAAAGTAAGATTGGAATCAGTGCTGTGCTGAAACTGTCTATACCACTTCATGAGAGCCAGTTCTTAAATTTTCAGGAAATTTAAGAATTTCCTGTTGAGAAATTGAGCTGTGGCTAAAAATTATATTACAACACTATAATAAATTATAGTTAGAAGAATAGCTATAGAACTCAATTACTTTCATAAAAATTAACTAAAAACAGATTATAGCTCTAAATGTAACACAAAACTATACAATTTATAAACTATCATGTAGGAAAAATCTTAGTGCACCTTTGGCTTGGTGATTGCTTCTTAGATGCAACAAGAAAAACACTATCCATGACAGAAAAAATAAATAAATAAATGGGACTTCATTAAAATTAAAAATATCGACTGTGAAAAACATTGTTAAGAGAATGAAAAGATAAGCCATAGACTGGGAGAAAAGATATGCAAAACATATCTGATAAAGGAC
>NW_004447386.1:0-727 GCF_000243295.1 Trichechus manatus latirostris
CACCAGGTGCTCCTTGGAAACTCTATGGGGCAGTTCTACTCTGTCCTGTAGGGTTGCTATGAGTCAGAACTGACTCGACAGCAATGGGCTTGGTTTTGTTTCATTTTGGGTACGTAATGATTCGAGCACAGGAATCTAACTGCCTCTCTCCCCATTAATTCCATTAGAAAGATTGATAGATTATAAACCTAGGGAACATTTTCATCAGGGCTGGGTTGCAACCAAAAGTGAAAAATAAACTTGAGGGATTTCTAAATTATGCCTTATTTTCATCCAGGGGAAAATAAAGAGGCGTGCCTGAATTTCCAGAGGGACACCATGCAGGCCAATAAGCATAGTCAAGGAGAGTATGAGTTAATAAACAAACTTCAGAAAGTGAATTTGACAAAATCTTCTTGGGTGATGGGGATTTGCAGATGCCACATGAAAAGATTGGGGCAATGATTCTGAAACACTGTCCTGAGTCAGCACAGGCAGGAAGGAGCAAGAGATTACTGTCCCAAAGGGAGCACGTTGCCCCCCTGAGGCTAGAATGTGTCCCCACGAAGAAGATGAGAACAGCCTAGTGGAACTCCACTCCCCACTCATAGGGAGAGATGGGAGGCTAGGCTGAGAGGCAGGACTAGTCTCCATAGGTGGCTGACTCATCGCGATCCCATGCAAGATAGAACAAAAAGCTGACAAGTCCCACACCACCCCCAAGACTGGTTGTAGATTGGACTGTTGT
>NW_004447386.1:2104-2913 GCF_000243295.1 Trichechus manatus latirostris
CACGACCAACTAAACACTGATGAAAGGGGATGAAAGGAGACACCTGAATTAGGACAGCTCTGCTCTGGGTTCAAATTCGAGGTCTACTGTTTATGAGTAATCTGGATCAGGCTGTTCAATTTATTTGAGTTATAGACTCTTTTTCTTTCATGTAGAGATTTATTACCTATCTCCAGCTTTGGGATAGGAATGAAATGGGGTATGTGAGCCTAGCAAGTGCTTCTCTCTCTCACACATGCACACATACAGACTTATTCTTATCTTGTCCATCCATTTTTTTTCTCCATACATCAGCACAGCATCCAATGTGAACTTTTTAAATCCTAACAAGGGCTGTGCATCCCCTACTCTCAACCTTACAATGGCTCACCACCACCCTGGGAACAAATCCTCAGTCCTTCCCACAGCCTGCATGGTCTGCCTATGGCTATTGTTCAAACCTCATCTTTACCACCTTATCCTTGGTCCACTGGGCTCCAGTCCCACTTATCCAATTGCTGTTCCTCCAACTTGCCAAGCATGCTGCCACTCAGGGTCTTTACACATGTTGTTCCCTTGTATTCAATGATCTTCCTGAGATATTTGCATGACGTGCTCCCCTCAGATCTCCCTCAGACCTTCAGCGTCTCTATCTAAAGACCAAATCTTCAGAAATGTCTTCTCTAACCAACCTCTCTAAAATAACAGTACCTTTGTGCCCGATCTCCTTACCCTACTGTAGTCTCCTTCTTATACATTATATTATACATTTATGTATTCATCTCTTTGTGGTCTCTTTTCCATAACAGACTGTGGGTTCCAGTGCTTTC
>NW_004447387.1:0-636 GCF_000243295.1 Trichechus manatus latirostris
GCATCCCGCTCCAAATTCCACCAGCATTTTTTAATGAGATGGGGAAAGAAATCACTAACTTCATATGGAAAGGGAAGAGGCCCTGAATAAATAAAGCACAACTCAAGAAGACGAACAAAGTGGGAGGCCTTACACTACCTGATAATGGTACCTATTATACTGCATTGGTAGTCAATACAGCCTGGTAGTGTACAATAACAGATACATAGACCAATGGAACAGAGTTGAGAATCCAGATATAAGCTCATCCACCTATGAGCAGATAATATTTGATAAAGGCCCAAAGTACATTAACTGGGGAAAAGACGGTCTCTTTAACAAATGGTGCTGGCATAATTGGATATCTATATGCAAAAACTGAAACAAGACCCATATCTCAAACCATGTACAAAAAATAAATCATAATGTATCAAAAACTTAAATGTAAAATCGAAAATGATAAAGGTCATGGAAGAAAAAATAGGGACAACACTCAGAGCCTTAATACATGGCATAAACACAATACAAACCATAAGTAACAATGCACAAGCACCAGAAGAGAGACTAGATAAATGGGAGCTCCTAAAAATCAAACACTTATGTTCATCCATAGAGACTGGGAAAAAATTTTTGGCTACGACAAATCTGATCAGGGTT
>NW_004447387.1:1813-2907 GCF_000243295.1 Trichechus manatus latirostris
GAAGAACACCAAAGACACAAGTAAAGTATTGGCCCAAGAGACAGAATGGGCCACATAAACAAGAGATTTCATCAGCCTGAGACCAGAAGAACTAGATGGTGCCCGGCTACCACCAATAAACGTCCTGACAGGGAACACAATAGAGGGTCCCTGATGGAGCAGCAGAACGATGTGATGCAGAACTCAAATTCTAGTAAGAAGACCAAACTTAATGGTCTGACTAAGACTGGAGGCACCCCAGAAAGCATGACCCCTGGTCTCTCCATCACTCCAGAACTAAAACGATTTCCTAGGCCAACTCTTCAGACAGGGATTGGATTGGACTGTGAGACATAAAGTGATACTTGTGAAGAATGTGCCCCTTAGACAAGTAGATACAAGAGACCAAAGGGGCGGCTTATGTCCAGAGGTGAGAGGGGAAGGCAGAGAGAGTTAGGAGCTGGTTGAATGTTCGTGGAGAATCAGGGGTGGAGGGGAGGAGTTTGCTGTCACAGAATGGGGTGAGTGGTTGGGGTCTCATAACAATGTATGTTAAAAAATTTCTGCATGGGAGACTAACTTGAAATGTGAACTTCATTTAATTACAACAATAAAAAAAATAAAAAAATAAAATTACAATGACAAAATGGAGGACAACTGCACAATTCTGGGAATCATGGCCCAGCCAAATTGATACACACATTTTTGGGGGGACATAATGCAAGCCATGACAAGTGCTTTGACAAAGGACAGAAAGTGCATCTTCTCATTTCCCATCTTCATACAATATCAATTTCATTTTTGAGTGTTCATAACTTTTAAAAAATAAAAACAGCCAAATATTTAAGCAATATGTACATTTAAATTTTTTGTTGGTTGTTTGTATTTTAAAAGAAACAGCTTACACAAATTCTGGTGTAAATGCTTTCAGGAACTAGCTAATAAAAAAAAAAAAAAAAACAAGAAAAGCACTTCAAAATAATGATTTCCATTGGTGGCAAATGATTGTTATTTGAAGACTACTGAAGGTAAACAAGACTCATTAAAGTGAAGTGAGCAATTTCAAATATTCAACAGTTTACATAAAATTTCAAAAAATGCTTAATTCCTCTTCC
>NW_004447388.1:0-937 GCF_000243295.1 Trichechus manatus latirostris
TGTACAGTCAATACCTATCCCTCTTCTGTTGTGACCAAGACAAAGGTTCTCCTTTGGCCTTTTGTGACCTATGACAAATCAATTGAGAACATTGCAGCTACTTCTTAAACACTCCTTTCACTACTCCTGAGCTTTAATATGGTTTCTGCTGTATAAAGTTGTAAGGAAGCTGACCACAAGATTTTTTTGAGATCCCACATCTCCCACAAAGGAGTATCCGGCCTTCAGAGAAACATACTTCTTTCTATAAGGATCTTTGACTGCAGGCATTGATTCTCACTTTGAGAATACTTGTTAAAACTTAGCAAAGTTTGTCCTGTTGCTTTCATCACATTTCTGAACTTGGAGTAGATGAAAACCAGACTAATCACACACAGGATGAACCACACCATTTTCTCACATCTTAGACTTAGTCCTTTGGTTATTCATTTCACAGGGTCCTGCAGCATGGGAAGGGAGTAACAGGGACAAAGAACTAGTTTAGGTATTAAGCAAACGTGCTTTTTTCTTGATAATACTACAGAAATGAAATAAAAGATCAAATTGCTTTTCCTGTGACTGGGCTGTGTAAACCTCGTGTGATAACCTTAGTATCTCATGTTAATCTAAAGCTAGTTTTAATAAAGAATAATGAGAAAAAAAAGTTTAAAAATTTTGTTTGGGAGGCAAGTTATCTCAAAACCCGAAGTCTATGAGGGAGCTGTAATAACGAAAAGGGAATTGGTGATGAATAATGAAAGAAGCACTAGCAACAGAAAGTAGACCTGTCGTCAGACTTCACAGTAGCCTCTGCCTTTGCATGGTGCATAAATTCATCAGAAATTCTCAACTGTTTTTGGATTAGCCAAGTTTGCCTCTAAATACCTCAAAACCAAGAAACCCTGATGCCGTTGAGTATATTCTGAATCATAGCGACCCTATAGGACAGAGTAGAACT
>NW_004447388.1:1261-2891 GCF_000243295.1 Trichechus manatus latirostris
ATTCCAGTTGGGTTTAATCAACAGAAGTCACCAGCAGAAGATCAGAGGGCAGGAGAAGAGGCTGAAGTGTGTATTCCCTGTCTTCCGCATTGTCTTCCTGGGTCTGGCAGTGGCTGTTTCTCCCACCTATGGACACTGCTCCTGTCAGGAAGCCTCTCATTATGGCTCCAGTTCTTGGCAGATTTTAGTAACTTTTTCTTGCCCTTCCCTCTTCAGGCCTCGGGGTGATAATAGTTTCCCACTGTCGTGAGTCTCTGGTTGCTACACCATTCTTTTTTGGATTAAATAACCCTGCATACACCTCTAGGGGGAAAAAAGACTTTACTATCTTTAATTAAACTCTAATTTGAGTAAGCCTTCTGTTTCCTCTAGGATTCTGACTGATACACATTCTACCCTCAAGTTGTTCAGCAGACAAGTCAATAAGCAATAATTATTGCATATGAGCAGAGTCCCCAGGTGGTGCAAAGAATTAGCAAGCTTGGCTGCTAACCCAATTTTGGAAGTTTGAGTCCACCCAGAGGCACATTGTAAGAAAGTCTTGGCAATCTACTTCTGAAAAACCAGCCATTGAAAGTCCCATGGAGCACAATTCTACTTTGAGACACATGGGATCGCCATGAGTTGGAGTTGACTACACAGCAACTGTTTTTGTTTTTAAGTTGAGTGTAAGTACTACTGGTTTGATGAAAATCCTATTTTCTGGCTCACCTAGCAAGAAATTCACCAACATAAGGAATAGAGAAAAGAATGTGAAATGAAAATTATAGTAACAACCAAAGCAGAATGCTTAGGCATCACTGAACTAAATCATTGTTTCAACCTATTATAGGGGAGGAATTTTAAGGGGAAGTGGAACACTTACAAATGGGAGAGTGGGATCATTTGGTGGAAGTAAAAACTAGTAAGTGTAAATAAAGTATAAAAACAAAGAGTGGGAGTCACAGTGGTGATAAAAGCAATCTCTCCAATAACTCCCTCAGCCTATGCATCATTTCTAAGTAACAATGATTCACATACTGATTAACAGACCATGTCCATAAATTTTCTCTCGTTCCTAAAGCAGTTCCTGGTCCTGCACACAAGTGGGACAATGCGCCTTATGCAAGTTGTACAGGTGATTCAGCGTTTCAGGGTTTGATGAGACTCCATCAGGCACAAAATTTACAGCCGTGGATTCATTTCACCCAAGACTATTGGAAAAGAGAAACAAACAAGGCAACTTGAAAAGTGTCCTCATGTGCGTGTGAAAGAGAATAACTCTTTCTGATTTCTCCTATCACACAGCATGTATGAGGGAAAACCTATGACCCACATAGAGACTGCCACCTTCAGCTCCTTTCAGATCCTGCAGAGACAACCATTCCTGATGGGATCAAAAACTTTTTCATTTACGCATTCATTTAAGAAACCCTTATTGGACACTTCTTCTTGTTAGGCTCTCTGCTAGTAGCTTGTAATAGATGAATAGATCAGTGAAGCAACAAACACATAAAGAGAAAATTAAAATATAACATGGTACACACAATGACAGAATTATACCCAGGTTACTGAGAGGGCATAGAGGCACTGAGATCAGAGGAGACTTTCTGGAGGAGTGAAGACTAAGCTGAATCATACAGGACAAGCA
>NW_004447389.1:0-2959 GCF_000243295.1 Trichechus manatus latirostris
GGACCGGCTTCAGCAATTGCTGAGTCCCCTGGGCTGGAAATAGAATCCGTCACATGCCCAGAGCCATTCTCCCTGCCTTGAAGAGTGAACAAATGGGAAAAAATAAACTGCTGGCTCCCCTAAGCCAGGAACCCAGGGTAGGCACAGCTCCTTTGCCTAGGCACAGGCATAAGGGATCCATGGACTTTGAGTGCCCTTCCCCCTGTATAGACTTGTGTGGGCCCATCTCAACAGCGTAGGTCCTCATTACCAGAGTACCACAGGGTATATACTGGAACTCTAACTTCAACTGTTTCAGCTGTGAAGTGGCAGGTTTTTGACACTGCTCTGCCCATTAAGCAGGCTCTTCACCTACCCAAATCAGGGGCCTGAGGACTGGTAGCGCCACTCACGCCACCTAGCCATCTGCGATAGGGACCCATGAACAAGAGGTGCCCCCTAGTCCTTACATCCAACAGCATTAGGTGCTCATAGTCTGGCTGCAAATCCCACCCACCTATGTGCTCTAGGAAACACGGACACACCTTCCTCCTGGACACCTGGAGTGGCCGTCAGCCCCCTGCCTTGCTCAGCATGTGTACGCTTGCTGCAGCCAGATGCCTGTGCCTACACCAATCACCCATGTCTGTCTAGGACTGTAAGCCACCTATGTGCTCTAGGCAACACGGACACACTTTCCTCCTGGACACCTGGGGGCGGCCGTCAGCCCCCTGCCTTGCTCAGCGTGTGTCCCCCTGCTGCAGCCAGATGCCTATGCATACACCAATCACCCATGTCTGTCTAGGACTGTAAGTGAGAGCCTACACCACACACTTCGTCGCCGTCTACCTGGGCACCTGAGCTGAATCCATACAGGAGGAGTGGGCAGACTCCTGAGCTCACACACCTTGTAACAGATCTGACCACCTAGTAACAGGACATTAGAGCTTCAAAGGTGCCAATAATCAAACTAGCTCATACGAGCAGCCTATTTGGGCATATCAAAACAAAACAAGAAGGTAGGAAACAGTAAGCAAACATTACATAAATAACATTGATGGCTCAGAGACAACAGTCAATATCAAATCACATAAAGAGGTAATCCATGATGGCATCAGCAAGCTCCAAAAATAGAAATTTTCCAGAGGAGGAAAATTTCTTGGAATTACCAGAGGCAGAATACAAAAGATTAATACACAGAAGTCTTCAAGAAATTAGGAAGGAAATCAAGCAAAATGCAGAACACGCAATAGAGGATATTAAAAAGAGAAGAGCATAATGACAAATTTAACAGGCTGCAAGAATCCATAGATGAGAAAGCAATCAGAAATCCAGAAGAATTACCACCAAGAACGCAGTGCCAGGAGCAGAGCATGTCCTTTGGACCCAGGGTTCCTGCGCAAAGCTCCTAGTCCAGGGGAATACTGATGATGATGAGGACCTTCCTCCAGAGCCGACAGAGAGAGAAAGGCATCCCCTGGAGCTGACACCCTGAATTTGGACTTCCAGCCTACTAGACTGTGAGAAAATAAATTTCTCTTTGTTAAAGCCAAAAAAGAAATCCAGAAGATTAACAATAAAATTTCAAAATTAAATAACTCAATAGACGGTCATAGGAGCAGAACTGAGGCAATGGAAGTCAGAATTAGTGAGATTGAAGATAAAGCACTTGACACCAACTTATTTGAGGAAAAATCAGATAAAAGAATTTTAAACAATGAAGACACTCTGAGAATTATGTGGGACTCTATCAAGAGGAATACCTATGAGTGAGTGGAGTACCAGACCAGGGGGAGATAACAGAAAATACAGAGAGAATTGTTGAAAATTTGTTGGCAGAAAACTTCCATGATACCATGAAAGATGACAAGATATCTATCCAAGAAGCTCATCGAACCCCACAAAGGTAGATACCAAAAGAAAGTCACCAAGACATATTATAATCAAACTTCCCAACATGAAAGATAGATAATTTTAAGAGTGGCTAGGGATAAAAGAAAAGTCATCTACAAAGGAGAGTCAATAAGAATAAGCTCAGACTACTGAGCAGAAACCATGCAGGCAAGAAAGCAATGGGATGACATACATAAAACCTTGAAGGAAACAAACTGCCAGCCAAGAATTATATATCCAGCAAAACTGTCTCTCAAATAGGATGGTGAAATTAGGGCATTTCCAGATAAACAGGAGTTTAGGGAATTTGCAAAAACCAAACCAGAATTACAAGAAATACTAAAGGGAGTCCTCCGGTTAGAAAACTAGTAACATCAGATAATAACCCAAGACCAGAACACAGGACAGAGCAACCAGATATCAACCCAGGTAGGGAAGTCACAAAAGTAAATCAGAGCTAAAACACTGAAAATAGGGAAACAGATGTCAATATGTAAAAGATGACAACACTAAAACAAAAAAGAGGGACTTAAAAAATGTAGACATAGATTTTTCATATGGAGGGGAAGTCAAGGCTATATAAAGAAATAAAAGACTGCCATAAACTTAGAAACATAGGGGTAAATATTAAGGTGGTGGTTACCTTAGGAAACTAACAAATGGAACAAAGGAAACTAACAATCCTACAAGTGAAAATAAACTAGAAAAATATAAAGACTCACCAAACACAAAATCAACAACAATGAAAAAGATGAAAATACATAAAGAGAAATGACTCAGCACAGAAAATTAAGTGGAACAAATAAACTGTGAACAACACACAAAGACATCAAAATGACAGCACTAAACACATACCTATCAATAATTACGCTGAATGTAAATGGACTAAGTGCACCAATAAAGAGACAGAGAGTGGCAGATTGGATGAAAATACATGATCCGTCTGTATGCTGCCTACAAGAGACACCTTAGACTTAAAGACACAAACAAAGGATGGAAAAAAATATATCAAGCAAACAACACTCAAAAAAGAGCAGGAGTGGCAATATTAATCTCTGACAAAATAGACTTTAAAGTAAAATCCATC
>NW_004447390.1:0-824 GCF_000243295.1 Trichechus manatus latirostris
TAATCTTCTTCAAGGGTCAATTTAACTAACATCTTCTCCACTAAAACTTTCTGAAAATATAACTCCTTCTTCATCACTTCTGTCAATTATTGCCTGTAATTCAAATAATTCTATAATATCAGTAACATCATATCTGTATCACATTGGTATATGCTGCTGTTGTATGTAACCCATATCCATTGCCATCGAGTCAATTTTGACTCACAGCCACCCTAAAAGACAGAGTAGAACTGCTCCATAGGGTTTCCAAGGAGCAACTAGTAGATTTGAACTGCTGACCTTTTGGTTAACAGCCGAGCTCTTAACCACTGCACCACGAGGATTCTGATGTATGTAACACTGTCCTGTAAATAAAATCGATCCATGAAGGCTCTACATGAAGATTGGGGTTTGGGTCCAAGTTCTATGATTATATAAACAGAGAAGTCTTTCTCATCTCTGGACCTCCGCTTTGTCACCTGTAAACTGAGGAACCTGGCTTATAACTGTCTAAATAACTACTATGGCCCTTTCAGCTTTTAAACTGGAAAGGCCACTGGAAATTTTATTCAAGTTTTTAAAAATATACTGTTCCTTTTTCCAAAGAAATAATACGTTTTATAGATCATCTGGGGTCAAAAATTGTGATTTTTCCCCTTTAATCATAAAAAACTGATTTCCATATGAATATAATCGTAGAAGTCTATTCAATGGTCAAAGACTCTAAGACATTAAATAATATTCTCCATCTTAATAACTAGTATTTTGAGTATTATTCTCATGGACAAGGTGGCCTAAGTAGACAATTAAAATGATTTTATTAATAATTCATGTTAAAACGACTC
>NW_004447390.1:2111-2950 GCF_000243295.1 Trichechus manatus latirostris
GGATAAAATTAGATTCTAATCATACTCTGAAAATTACCTAGTAATCTCTTACTCAATGCTTAGAGATTAATTAAGTAGTTTGGTTAATTTATTATCATTATTGCATTAGTTTATTTAAAAAACGAGGACATCTATCATTAAAATTGCCATATTTCATTGACTCTAAGACACACTTTTTTTTTAAAACTTTTAACATCTCTGAAATCAGGATGGATGCGTTTTACAATTCCCTATGGCCAGGTAGTAGTGGAGACACAGTTGCGATTGACTATGTAAGTGAAAATTGACTGCATTCCTCTTGGCATGACCAGACAACCACCACTCCTGACATTTCAGGACAAGTTAAGGAAGGAATATCAGCCCTGGTTGTTGTCTGAAAATCTCCCATTGTCACATTCCAGTAAGATCAACAAAATGCTAGTATCAAATCTTTCAGAAGGTGTCAGCAGCCTGGGAACAAATCTGAAGACAACTGTGGGGTGCTCTTAAGAAACAGTGCCAGACATTCAAGTGGCTAACATACACATGAGGAAATGCTCAGGATCATTATCCATTAGAGAAATGCAAATCAAAACTACAATGAAATGCCATCTCACCCCAACATTACTGGCACTAATCAAAAAAAAACAGAAAATAACAAATGTTGGAGAGGTTGCGGGGAGGCTGGAACTCTTATGCTCTGCTGGTGGGAAAGAAAAATGGTACAACCACTGCGGAAATTATACGGCACCTCCTTAAAAAGCTGGAAATAGAAATATCAAATGATCCAGCAATCCCACTTCTAGGAATACATCCTAGAGAAGTAAAAGCCCTCACACAAATAGAAATATGCACACTCA
>NW_004447391.1:0-1026 GCF_000243295.1 Trichechus manatus latirostris
AAAAAAAAAAGTTTCGGCAGAATGAACAGAAAAAAAGTACCCATCAATTTGTTGTCTACAAGAGACACACCTTAGACACAAAGACATAAACAGGTTAAGAATTAAAGAATGGAAAAATATATATCAAGAAAACAGTACCCAAAAGAGAGCAGCAGTGGCAATATTTACATCTGACAAAATAAATTTTAAGTCAAAATCCATTATAAGAGACAAAGAAGGGCATTATATAATAATTAAATGGTCAATTCATCAAGTTGACATAATAACTGTAAATATTTATGCTCCCAAAGCCAGAACTCCAAAATTTATAAAATAAACTCTAATATAATTGAAGAGAGAAATAGATCTACAATAACAGCAGGAGATTTTAGTGCAACATGTTTGATAATGGACAAAATGACTAGAAAGAAAATCAACAAAGACACAGAAGATCTAAATAACACTATCAAACATTTGGACCTCATAGACACATATAGAACACATCACTTGACAGCAGTACAATACACATTCTTCTCCAATGCATGTGGAACATTCTCCAAAATAGACCATATTTTAGGCCACAAAGCAAGCCTTAATAAATTTAAAGAAATTAAAATTATACAAAGCATCTTCTCTGACCATAATGTATGAAACAACAAATCAATAACAGGAAAACAATGAAATTAAACTAAATACATGGAAACTACATTACACATTACTAAAAAAGAAAAAAAAAAACTACTGGGTCTTAGAAAAAATCAAAAGTGAGATTTAAAAAAATTTAGAATCAAATGAGAATGAAAACACAGCATATCAAAACCTTTTGGATGCAGAAAAAGCAGTGCTCAGAGGGAAATTTATAGCAATAAATGCATACGTTAAAAAAGAAGAAAGGTCTAAAATCAATAACATAACCCAACAACTTGAACAAACATGAAAGAAAGAGCAAAAGAAGACTAAAGTTACCAGAAGAAAGAAAATAACAAAGATGAGAGCAGAAATAAATAAAAAAGAAAATAGAAAAACAATATAAAGAATCAACAAGAC
>NW_004447391.1:1733-2843 GCF_000243295.1 Trichechus manatus latirostris
ATGCAAAACCAACAGCCAATGTTATTCTCAATGGAGAGAATCTTTCCTCTGAGAACTGAGAATGGGAATGTGATGAGAATGCCCATTATCACCACTCTTTTTCAGTACTGTACAGGAAGTCCTAGCCAGAGCAATAAGGCAAGAAAGGGAAAGAAAAGGTATCCAAATTGGTAAGGAAGAAGTAAAACTATCTCTATTTGCAAACTTCATGATCCTATACACAGAATATCCCAGAGACTCGACAAGAAAGCTACTAGATCTAATAGAAGGATTTGGTAAAGTGACAGTAGAAGATCAACACACAAAAATCAGTTGAGTTCATTTACACTAATACAGAGAGCTTTACAAAGGAAATCAAGAAAACAATACCAGTTATAATATCCCCCCAAATAAACCTAATCAGAAATAAACCTAACAGGGGGCTGGGTCAAGGTGGCAGAGTAGTCAGACGCTTCTGGTGGACCCTCCTACAACAAAGACCTGAAAAAACAAGTGAATCGATTATATATGACAATTTAGGAGCACTGAACATCAAAGGCAAGGTTGAGGAGCCGGACTGAGTGGCAGGGGAAGGGAGAGACAGTTCGGAAGCAGTGAGGAGTTGCCAGACCTGACCCGGTGAGAGCCTAAGCCCTTCAGGCCTGATCAGCTCGGGGGTGAGCTGTGAGGCAAGCAAGCAACAGTGCTCGGGAGATGTATTCCACACTGGGAGAGACCCAGAGGCAAAGAGTCTACTCAGCCACCCAGAACCGGTGAGAAGCAGCCCTCCACCAGCGAAAGATAAGTAATTGCATGCGGCCTACCGCATAGATAAAAAAAAAAACCCTTAGGGAAAAACCACCCTCCCATTTACCTCCCCGCTCCCTGCTCTGCATTGGGTCCCAGACTGGCTTCAGCAATTGCCAAGTCCCCTGGGCTGGAAGTAGGATCCATCACATGACTGGAGCATTCTCCCAGCCTTGGAGAGTGAACACCAGGAGGACATTAATAAATATTTACACGCCCAATGACAGGGCTCCAAAATACATAAAACAAACTCTAACGGCACTGAAAAGAGAGATAGACGCTCCACAATAGTAGTAGGAGACTTCAACACACCACTTTTGGTGA
>NW_004447392.1:0-720 GCF_000243295.1 Trichechus manatus latirostris
AGCCTGTCAGAGAGGGAGCCAGAGGAATACACACCTCAGTCTCTCTCTTTTTGGCCTCTGGTCTCCTGCCAATACCTATTATTGGCAAATCCAATCAAACTCCAGAGTTATGGATTGAATTGTGTCCCCCAGAAATGTGTATAGTAAATCTTAACCCCTATATCTATGGTTATAATCCAATTTGGGAATGAAATTTCTTTGTTATTTAATGAGACAGGATTGGTGTAGGGTGTGTCTTAAATCAACCTCTTTTGAGATATAAAAGAGATTAAATAAGCAAGTGATAGAAGCAAGGATGAGGAAAGAGAGATGCAAAGCCACATGAAGATTGCCGAGAAGTGGGAGCTTCAAGAGACAAGGACCTTCCTTCAGAGCCAACAGAGAAGGAAAGCATTTCCCTAGAGCCAGCACCCTGAATTCAAATTTCTGTTTGTTAAAGCCACTCATTTGTGATATAGCAGCACTAGATAACTAAGACATCCAGTGAGCAAGGGCCTCTAGTTGATGCAGTTCATAGACATCAACCTAGGGGCATAGAGCAGGGTGAAGAAAGATGGAGCATGAATATGGATGGAAAGATGAGGAATATCTAGCTCAATCCTAGCTTCTACTCTGGTTCTCTGGATGAAAAATTTGTATCCTTATTACAAATGGCACACAAGTCCCTTAATTCAGACATACTCCCGTATGAAACCTAAAAGTTGTCCAGCACCAGTGCTC
>NW_004447392.1:2273-2951 GCF_000243295.1 Trichechus manatus latirostris
TTCTGAATGCTGCCTGCATTTTGTGCAGACTCATGTATAAACTAAGCATGTACTTTTTCTTACTCTGTTAGCTGGTCATAGAGAATTCCTTATGAGGGCATAAATAAAGTTGTGGACAAAGAAGTGAAGCAGTAGAAGTCTGAGCTTTCTGCTCATGCAGTTTACTTGTTTCATCCAGACCTTCTTGGGCCCAGTCTCATCTATACCCTTTCCGTTTAACAAAGGAACACTATAACAAACCTCTAATTTTATTATTTGGTTGATCAGATAATACCCAGTTCATATTATTTATTTTCCCATGGCCAGGTGTTTAGTCTATACCAGGGCCTGGTAGAAAACCAGGAGCTGCTTTTCAAATGGAGAAGAGTTAATGGTATAAGAGGGTATGGCCTTACTCCAAAATCCTAGGGTTTTACACTGTGATAAACTCACTAGGGCTTGCAATAAGATTCATAGGACACCTTGACCTGCTACAGACACTTCCAACACCAGTGAGACCACAAGGTCATAATAATTAAATGAAAAGGCTGCTTGTATTGCAGCCTGGAACTGCTGCAGAAACTTCTTTTGCTTCAGGCCATATTAGAAGCCTGATGGGTTGCTGGTCAGTGGGTCAGGACAGCATATTCAAATGTGTCATATGGTGCCTCAAATTCCAATAAGAGGCCCACTATGTAA
>NW_004447393.1:0-936 GCF_000243295.1 Trichechus manatus latirostris
GGCAGGGGCCTGGGTTGAGTAAAGGGTGGAACGCTTGGAAATTGCGCTTGGGACTTCACTCAGCCTTTAGGGGGCGCCAGAGACCAAGCACCCTGCCCAATTACAGGCAGGGAAACTCAGAACTTCACAGGCAAAGGGCACTTTGAAGAGCTCCTCTCACTAACACCATTAATTTTCAGACACCCGGGCATGGCTGTAATTCTAGGTTTAAAGTCTGACCCACTTATAAGTTGAAGAGATGATTTGGAGATGCCTCTTTTGGAAAGCGAATCTATGTCTATTCTAAACTCCTGGGTGTTTTTCTTCTCCATATAACTTTTGGCTTTCTCTCTTCAATTATGGGTCTTGTTTTCAAATGGGTCATTGAATAGTTTTAGTTTTTTCTTGGAGTGGTTAATTCTGGGGTTAGAGCATCAGGACTTGACTTTAAAGGGGTTAGGAGTGGGGTGCGGATAAGGCCATTGGGGCTGTTCTCTAAGCAGCCTCTTCTGCTGGTCCTTGTGACATTTGGATGTTTGTCATCCCTTCAAGACTGGAGGACCACATTTCGGTATTCACATTCATTCCCTGCTGCCAACCTATCAGAGTTCTGTCCACTCCATTCAGGGTCCAGAGGCATAATCTTGAAATGTCCATCGACTCTCTCTCTTTTAAATCTTTTATTGTATTTTTGGTGAAAGTATATACAGCAAAACAAGCTCCCATTCAACAATTTCTACACGTATTGTTCAGTGATATTAGTTACATTCTTCACATTGTGTCCCATTCCCATTAACTTAGTTTCCCTGCCCCCACGCCACCCATGCTATAGAGTAACCATTGTCTATTCGGTCTCAGAAAATTTTTTTAAAAGCGTGCAGTACTCAAGGGTGACATTCTTTACTTTTTGAGCTAACCTGCTATTTAGTTAAAAAGTAACTTCAGGGGATAGTTTCA
>NW_004447393.1:1841-2894 GCF_000243295.1 Trichechus manatus latirostris
CTGGGAGCCCTTCTCTCAAGACCTCACGCTGGCCCTTTACCCAGTCTTCCGTCTCGCCTAGGAGTAGGACAGAGGAAGAACGCTCATCTACACGCCTGGGCTCTGTGCTCATTAGGCCTCTTCTGTTCCACAGCTCTGAGTTATAAACACAAGTTCACACAAGAACCGAATCTTCAGTTTAAAAAACGATTTTACATTTAATAGGGTTAAGAATAATAATAGTTAATATTTTAGACTGCTGAACTACTTCCCATCCCTTGTCTTATTTAATCCTCATAATGCCGTGATCACAGTACGTATGAGCCAACTGGGGCACAAAGGGGTTAGGTGACTTACCCAAGGCTGCATTGCTAGTAAAGAACCCTGGTGGCACAATGGCTAAGCGCTTAGCTGCTAACCAAAAGGTCAGCAGTTCCGACCCAACAGCAGCTCTGTGGGAGAAAAGACCTGGCATCCTGCTCCCGTAAAGATTACAGCCTAGGAAGCCCTATGGGACAGTTCTACTCTGTCATATAGGGTCACTGTGAGTTGGAATTGACTCAACGGGACACAACAACACCGCGAATAGGTAGTAAAGCTATGATATAAATCCAAGAGTTGACTTGAAAGTCCACTCTCTTAACTAGTGAGCTTACTGTTCTTGTTGTTAGGTGCCGTCAAGTCATTTCAGACATATAGCGACCCTATGTACACCAGAATGAAACACTGCCTGGTCCTGTGCCATCCTCACAATCGTTATGTTTAAGCCCATTGTTGCAGCTACTGTGTCAATCCATCTTGTTGAGGGTCTTCTTCTTTTTCGCTGACCCTCTACCTTACCAAGCATGATGTCCTTCTCCAGGGACTTGTCCCTCCTGATAACATGTCCAAAGTACATGAGATGAAGTCTCACCATCCTCACTTCCAAGGAGCACTTTGGCTGTATTTCCCTAAAAAATACAAAGAAAACAAAAAATGCCCATAATTCCACTTCCTAGATGCCCCATTAATTTTTTAAATTGTATAACAGATAAATGCAAACAACATGTATGTACAGTGTAAAAAATAATTATA
>NW_004447394.1:0-1106 GCF_000243295.1 Trichechus manatus latirostris
AAGGACACTGGAACACTGTGGAATGTATATACCTTTATTTGCCTAACCATTCACCAAAGGAAAAGATGACCATTTATTGCATACATCCCTGGGTGGTGCAAACAGTTAAACACTCGACTACTAAGGTCAGAGTTTCAAATAAGGGCTTCAAAAAGGTACTTTCTGGTTTGAACCCCTGCTGAGAATTTGCATTTATAACTGACAAAGTAATAACATGTGAGCAGGTTTAGAACTCAGGACTCCTGACTCCTGGAACAGAGTTTTTCCTTTTTTTAATTCTTTTTTTTGTTGTTGTTAGTTGTAGCTAAAATGAAAGTTTACAATTCAAGTTAGTCTCTCATACAAAAATTTATACACAAATTGTATAATTACTCTCCCTATACTGTGACAGCACACTCCTCCTTTCCACCCCCGATTTCCCGTGTCCATTCAACCAGCTCCTGACCCTCCCTGCCTTCTCATCTCGCCTCTGGACTGAAGCTGCCCATTTAGTCTTATGGAGCTACTTGAGCTAAGAAGCACCCTCTTCACGAGTATCATTTTATGTCCCACAGTCCAGTCCAATCTTTTTCTGAAGACTTGGCCTTAGGAATTGCTTTAGTTCTGGGTTGACAGAGTGTCCAGGGGCCATGCTTTCTGGGGTTCCTCCAGTCTCAGCCAGACCATTAAGTCTGGACTTTTTACTAGAATTGGAGTTCTGCACTCCACCCTTCCCCCTCTCCATCAGGGACTCTCTGCTGTGTTCCCTGTCAGGGTGTTCATTGGTGGCAGCCAGGCACCGTCCTGCTCTACTGGTCTCAGGCTGATGAAGTCTCTGGTCTATGTGGATAAATTCCACCAGCATTTTTTAATGAGATGGAGAAACAAATCACCAACTTCATATGGAAAGGGAAGAGGCCCCAAATAAAAAAAGAATTACTCAAGAAAAAGAACCAAGTGGGAGGCCTCACACTACCTGATTTTAGAACATATTTTACTTCCACAGTAGTCAAAACAGCCTGGTACGGGTACAACAACAGATACATAGAGCAATGGAACAGAATTGAGAATCCAGACATAAATTCATCCACCTATGAGCAGCTGATATTTGACAAAGGCCCAAAGTC
>NW_004447394.1:1724-2943 GCF_000243295.1 Trichechus manatus latirostris
CCAACAAGGCTAGCATTAATCCAAAAAACACAAAACAATAAATTCTGGAGAGGTTGTGGAGAGACTGGAACACTTATACACTGTTGGTGGGAATGTAGAAAAGGACAACCACTTTGGAAATCGATTTGACGCTTCCTTAAAATGCTGGAAATATAAGTACCATACGATCCAGCAATCCCACTCTTTGGAATATATCCCAGAGAAGTAAGAGCCATTACACGAATACATATATGCACACCCATGTTCACTGCAGCACTGTTCATGATAGCAAAAAGATGGAAAACACCTAGATGCCCATCAATGGACAAATGGATAAACAAATTATGGTATATCCACACAATGGAATACTATGCAATGATAAAGAACAACAAGGAAGCCGTGAAACATAACACGGAGGAAGCTGGAACTCATTATGCAGAGTGAATTTAGTCAGTCAAGAAGGACAAATATTGTATAAGACCACTATTATAAGAACTCAAGAAAAGGTTTAAACACAGAAGAAAACATTCTTTTATGGTTATGAGGATGGGGAGGGAGGATGAGGGTTATTTACTAACTAGTTAGTAGATAAGAATTATCTTAGGTGAAGGGAAGGACAGCACACACTAAAGGGGAAGTCAGCACAACTGGACTAAACCAAAGCTAAGAAGTTTCCTGAATAAAATCAAACACTTTGAGAGACAGAATAGCAGGGGTAGGTGTCTGGGGACCATGTGTTCAGGGGACATCTAGGTCAATTGGCATAACAAAGCTTTTTAAGAAAATGTTCTGCATCCTACTTTGGTGAGTGGTGTCTGGGGTCTTAAAAGCTTGCAAGCGGCCATCTAAGAGGCATCAATTTGTCCCAACCACCTGGAGTAAAGGAGAATGAAGAACACCAAAGACACAAGGTAAGTATTAGCCCAAAAGACAGAAAGGGCTGCATAAACCAGAGACTTCATCAGCCTGAGACCATCAGAAGAACTAGATGGTGCCTGGCTACCACCAATGACCACCCTGATGGGGAACACGACAGAGAGTCCCTGATGGAGCAGGAGAAAGGTGGGGTTCAGAGCTCAAATTCTAGTAAGAAGACCAGACTTAATGGTCTGACTGATCCTGGAGGAACCCCAGAAAGCATGGCCCCCTGCATTCGCTATCAGTCCATAACTAAAACAATTTCCAATGCCAACTCTTCAGACAGGGATTGGACTAGACTGTGGGACATAAAATGAAACTC
>NW_004447395.1:0-2869 GCF_000243295.1 Trichechus manatus latirostris
TTTTGTGTTACTGAGACTTTATGTTTTTCTTCCTTATTTTGATGAGTAGCTTTGTTAGCTTTCTTTGTGGTTACCTTGAAATTTACCCTTATCTTCCTAAGTTTGAACCAGTCTTTTTTTACCTGGTATTGCCTTGCGTTTCTCTCCATATTAGAAAGTTCTACACTTACACTGTTTCTTCCCTCTTTTACTGTTCTGACGTTGTTGTCATTTAAAGACTAACCTCTCTAGTTCCCTGTTGTAAATGTTTTAGTTTTGATTAATCCTTGATAGTTCATTTCCTAGGTTAGTATCTGGCTGGTGCAGTCTTTCATCCTATATTCAGGCTGTGGTCTGATGTTGTTGGGTCTCTAAATGAAGGACTCCCTTTAATAATTCTTGTAAATGTGGTTTGTTTTTTATTTAGTCCCTTTATTTCTGTTTATCTGGAAATGTCCTAATTTCACCATCATATTTAAATGAGAGTTTTGCAGGGTATATTATTGTTGGTTGGCAATTTTTGTTTCTTTCAAAGTTTTATATGTGTCATCCCATTGCCTTCTTGCCTGCCTTGTTTCTTCCGAGTAATCATAACTTAGTCTTATTGTTTCCCTTCTGTATATGACTTTTCATTTTTCTTGAGCTTCTCTCAGGATTATTTCTTTGTCTTTGGTTTTAATGAGAGTGATTATGATATGTCTTGGTGATTTTCTTTTGGAATCTATCTTACACGGGGTTCGTTGAGCTTCTTTGATGGTCGGCTTTTCATCTTTCATGATATTAGGGAAGTTTTCTGTCAAATTTTTCAATAATCCTCTCTGTGTTTTCTGTTTTCTTCTTATTGTTCTGGAACTCCAATCACTCACAAATTTTTGCTTTTGATTGTACCCTGCATCATTCTCAGATTTTCTTCATTTTTCTTCCTTCTGTTTTCTGATTTTTCCTCCAACAAAGTGGTATCCAAGTATTTGTCTTCAATTTCACTGCTCCTGTCTTCCATTGTTTCAACCTCCTTCTCAACCCTTGTATGACACTGTCCATTTCTGAAATCTTGTTGTTTAGCTTTCGGATTTCTAATTGTTGTTTTTCTATGATTTCTACTTGTAAATTTATTTTGACAGTTTGTTCCTGTATTATTTTCCTGAATTCTTCCATTTTTTTTTAAATCTATCTTTTCCATGATTTTGTCTAGTTTTTCCTCAGTTTCATCTGCTTTTGGCTTCAACTCTTGAATAGCTCTGAATATTAGAGGTTTGAATTCCCTTTCAGGTAGTTCCAGTGCCTTTTCTTCTACTAGAAAGTCATCTGGTGTTTTAGTTTGATTGCCTACTGGGACCATCCTGTCCTTTTTTTTATGTTTTGGTATTGTCTGCTGTCTTTGGGACATTCAGTAGTTATTTTCTTTGTTTATTGATTGTATATTTGTTTGTTTCATCCTACTTTTTTGTTTCATTTGGTTATGCCTGAACAAGTGGGCTGTGCGTTCTTTGTTGTTTGCTTCTCTGTGAGCATGATATTTCTCACAACCTTGTCCAATGGGCAGGGCCAGCCACTCAGCTATGGTGTAGCAGGGCAGGTCCAACTGAAGGGGAACAGCTGGGATGGGTTGTTTGCAGCCCATACTGGGACCAATAGGGCAGGGCCAGAGGTCAGTGCAGGGCAGGTTCCGATAGACTGTCCCTGTGCTGCTCGGGGGTGATGTTTAGTGCATGGTCCAGATAGGCAAGAGAGATGGGGGAGGCTGTGATATGTGGAGCTAAGTGTATATGGGAAAGTAAAGAAAGAGGACAGAGAAACAGGAGCCAAAAAAAAAAAAAAATGCTGAGGGAGCCTGCCATTGGGGTGATGCAGACTCAAGGAAGCCATATGCTGGTAGCTTTCTAGTCAGGCATTGAGGCACAGCCCTTCAAGGATGGACAAATACAGCATATGCAGCTAGACTGGTGGGAGAAAGGAAAGGAAGGAAGTGAGAGAGAGATAAGAAACTAGATTTAAAAAAAAGGAAAGAGAAAGGCACATGCGGCTGGGTGGTCAGGGGAAAGGAATGGAAGGAATGCAGAGAGAGACAAGAAATGGTGAGTGAAAAAAAATGCCAGGTGGTTGGAAGGAAGGAAAAGAAGGGAGGTACAGAGAGATAAGAAACCGAGGGAAAAAAGGAAGATAGAAAAAAAAAAAAGAATGAAAAAAATATGCCTCAGGGGAGCCCACCAGAAGTGGGTCTCCAGCTGAGGGGCACTGCATAGCCCCTCCAGAAGGACCAGATATGGTACTCGGTGACAGGTGTTCAAGAGAAGGGTAAGGAAGGAAGGTAGAGAGAGACAAGAAATTGAGAAAAGACGAGACAAAGAAATACAAAAGATGCCCTGAGGGAGCCCACTGGTGTGCTGGCTTGGACCAGTGAAGTGGCTCCCCAGCTGTGCAGTACTGCACAACCCATCTAGAAAGAGCAGAGATGGCACATGTTACCAGGTGTTCAGGAGAAAAGAAGGGAAGGATGGTAGAGAGCGACAAGAAACTGAGCAAAGAAAAAAAATTTCCTAAGTGAGCCCACTGGTGTGGTGACGAAGATCAAGAAAATGGCTCCCAAGCTCTGCACAGCCTGTCTAGGAAGGGTGGAGATGGCATACAGCACCAGGTATTCAGGAGACAGGAAAAGAAGGAAGGTATAGAAAGACGATAAACCGGAGGCGGGGCAAGATGGCGGTCTAGGCAGAAGCACCACGCCGTCCCTCCACAACAAAGATCCGAAAAACTAAGCCAAACAGAGAATCAACAGTCCTGAAACCCTAGAACATCAAATGAAGAGATAAAAAACTCAGCCGAACACCAAACGGAGTAAGAATACTGAAAGAGAACAGAGAGCGAGGAGAGATTCATGCAGAGGTCCCCT
>NW_004447396.1:0-663 GCF_000243295.1 Trichechus manatus latirostris
AAAGTGCGTTTATGAAAGAGCCAACAGCACTAACAGATCTAACTCATCTGAACTGTCACCAAACCTGATGTTTAACAATGAAGGAAAAGATTGAACTGCATATCACACTCCTTCATCCCATTCAGATAATGGATAGGTCAAAATGGTGACATCAGACTGGCCTAGATACTATTTTTCTGTTCCAGGAGGAAGATAATTGCAAAAGCATCTGTGTTTACTTCTTAGGTCTACTCTAACAGATTTTCACAAACTGGATGGCTTAAAACAACAGAAAGGTATTATCTCTCCCTTCTGGAGTCCAGAAGTCTGAAATCAAGGTGTGAGGAAAGGAGAGGGGAGAATACTTCCTTGCCACTTCCTACCTTATTCTGGTGATTGCCAATAATCCTTGGCATTTCTTGGCTTATAGCTATATCATTCCAATTTCTGCTTCCACGTTCTCATGGCCATTTACCCTCTCTGTGTGTCTGTGTTTCTTCAATCTCACTTCTTTATAAGGATACCAGTTATAGGATAAGCACTAACTTTGGACACGTTATCAGGAGGGACCTATCCCTGGAGAAGGTCAACTTGCTTGGTAAAGTAGATAGGTCAGCAAAAAAGAGGAATACCTTCAATGAGATGATTTAACATGGTGGCTGGAACAATGGGTTCAAACATACC
>NW_004447396.1:1501-2912 GCF_000243295.1 Trichechus manatus latirostris
GTTCAAAGCTGAATAAATTTAGAACAAGTCCAATAGAGCCAAAGTACAACCTTGAGTATATCCCACCTGAATTTAGAGACCATCTAAAGAATAGATTTGACGCATTGAACACTAATGACTGAAGACTAGATGAATTGTGGGATGACATCAAGAATATCATATATGAAGAAAGCAAAAGGTCATTAAAAAGACAGGAAAGAAACAAAAAAACAAAATGGATGTCAGAAGAGAGTCTGAAACTTGCTCTTGAATTTCGAGTAGCTAAAGCAAAGAGAAGAAATGATGAAGTAAAAGAGCTGAATAAAAGATTTCAAAGGGCAGCTTGAGAGGACAAAGTATAGTATTATAATGAAATGTGCAAAGACCTGGAGTTAGAAAAGAAAAAGGGAAGAACACACTGGGCATTTCTCAAGCTGAAAGAAACAAAAGAAAAAATTCAAGCCTTAAATTGCAATATTGAAGGATTCTACGGGCAAAACACTGAATGACACAGGAAACATCAAAAGAAGATGGAAGGAATACACAGAACCACTGTACCAAAAACAACTGGTCGACATTCAACCATTTCAGGAGGTAGCATATGATCAGCAACCGATTGTCCTGAAGGAAGAAGTCCAAGATGCACTGAAGACATTGGCGAGAAACAAGGCTCTAGGACTTGACGGAAGACCTATTTAGATGTTTCAACATCTAAAGCTGTCCAGGATTTCATTTTACTTTTATCCACAATCAGCACTCATGGAAACAGCAATCAAAATGTCAAATGACACCTTACATTAAGAAAGTATGCTGCAAAAGACCTCTTTAAAAAGCAAAGATGTCACTTGAAGGACTAAGGTATGCCTGACCCAAGTCATTGTGTTTTTAATCACCTCATATGCATGCTACAGCTGGGCAATGAATAAGGAAGACCAAAGAAGAACTGACACCTTTGAATTGTGATGTTGAGGAAGAATATTGAATATACCACGGACTGTCAAAACAATGAACATATCTGTCTTGGAAGAAGTATAGCCAGAATGCTCGTTAGAAGCAAGGATGATGAGACTCTGTCTTAAAGACTTCGGACATGTTATCAGGAGAGACCAGTCCCTGGAGAAGGACATCATGCTTGGCAAGGTAGACCATCAGTGAAAAAGAGAAAGATCCTCAAGGAGATGGATTGACACAGTGGCTACAACAATGGGTTCAAGCATAACAAACATCATGAGAATGGCACAGGACTGGGCAGTATTTCATTCTTTTGTACATACAGGTCGCAGTGAATCAAAACAAACTGTATGGTACCTAACAACAGACAACAACAATTTGATCCACTACAACGTTCATTCCTTTTGCCTCTCATTTATTTCCTT
Source organism: Trichechus manatus latirostris (assembly GCF_000243295.1). Classification (NCBI taxonomy): domain Eukaryota; kingdom Metazoa; phylum Chordata; class Mammalia; order Sirenia; family Trichechidae; genus Trichechus; species Trichechus manatus. The sequence continues at coordinate 2,857 of NW_004447396.1, forward strand.
CTTCTAGCAAAAGGAGTCTCAGGGTGGTACAAATGGTTAACATGTTCTATAGCCAA